>NW_008824359.1:5469528-5481964 GCF_000699105.1 Pygoscelis adeliae | reverse complement strand
CACTCTTTCTGTCTTACCTTTATTCTCACCTTGACTTGTTTCTACATAAAAAAGCTTAAATAAGCTTTATTTTAAAAATAAGGTTTGTTTTTTTTAAATGAGTAAAAACTTATTCAGTATTGACATTCATCAAGCTGTGCATAAAAATATCTCAAAAGATGAGTTAAATGGCAGCAAATGTGTGTAACTTTCAACTTGAAATTAGATTCCACCATCACGATGCTGAAAGCTCTTTTTCAGATTTCTGTCTTTCTCAGAAGAAACCTTAGGAGTTCATATTTTTCAAATTAGTAGCATTCTGGAGGTTAGGTCATCCATCCTTTAAAAGATATTTTCTGTATCCAGTCCTAATCAGAAAAGAGATCTCTTCCTCTGTAAGGGTCAAAATGACAGAAGCCACTGGGATTGGTGGTTTTCTAAGTGAAAACTTCAAATTTAATGTTTCTAATGCAGTGTATCTCTTTTTTTCTTTTTTTGTTAAAGAGATTAAATACAGATAGATTAAATCTTAATGAAATGAAACAAAGGAGTTGGACTTAAAGAAATAAAAAGTGTTATCTTATTATTATTTCCTCTGATTAGCAATTATTTCTTATTTAAACTAACCAAAGGGCAAGCTTATTGACACTCAGCCCTTTTCCAAACACCAGTGGATGATCATAACTTTGAAGACTATCTTGCAGATATTCAGTACTACCTCTTTCAGAGCAATATCTTTGTATTTCATTACTGAAAGGCAAATTTATCTTAGAGCCATTTACTGAACATGTGCCTACAAAATTTATTTTAACATTTGTATTCAGATCTGTTGCTGATTAAATGCATGAATGATGATCAATTGTATTTGTTTGATATTTCTTGGGGACATACAGTCTTCTTTCTCTCTCACTGGGATCAACCTGTTAACAAAGTATGTATGGTGAGGCTCCTGCCAAAAAAGAGCTCTTCCTCTTCTTCACAAGCCTTCTGCAGAAGTTCACCTTTCACCCTCCCCTGGGAGTTTCTATCCCAGACCCGGGCCTCTTCCCCTCCATTGGGTTTTCCATCCACCCACAGCCTTATAAAGTTTACACTATACCACCTTCCTAGAGCTTTCTCAGATGTATTTCTGACTCAGAAACAAAATATGCATACATTCAGTACAAAATATATTAACAGTCCACTGCCACATATGTGTCCCTACACCTATGCATCTTGTCATCAAGCAAACAGGCCAGTGATCAGTCTCTGGTACTGCATAGATCACATATGCACCCAACGACACCTTCTCCATGACCTCCAAGGCAAACCTTGGTTCTTTGCACATTCCTTCAAACACAGGCACACGCACAGAGATGCACACAAATACTAGTACAACCTACTGCAAGAAAATGATAGATGTTGTCCCCATTCAGACCTACTGTGCACACACGTTGAAGAGTACCAGAGGAAACCCTATACTTGGAACTAAGAACTAATTTACTTCAGAATAGTATGGATATTAATGAGATCCATTGAACTTTTTAAAAAAACAAACCCAACTTTCCCACTTTAGAATCAAACTGTCTCCAGCACTGTCTTCAAAGATGCAAAGATGCTTACTTTATTATGAGAGACATAGTGTCCTGGTTTCAGCAGGGATAGAGTTAATTTCCTTCCTAGTAGCTGGTACAGTGCTGTGTTTTGGATTTAGTATAAGAATAATGTTGATAACACACCGATGTTTTAGTTGTTGCTGAGCAGTGCTTACACTAGTCAAGGACTTTTTAGTTTTCCATGCTCTACCAACTGAGAAGGCTGGAAGTGCACAAGAAGCTGGGAGGGGGCACAGCCAAACTGGCCAAAGGGATATTCCATACCATGTGACATCATGCTCCGTACATAAACTGGGGGAAGCTGGCCGGGGGGGGCTGCTGCTCGGGGACTGGCTGGGCATCGGTCGGCGGGTGGTGAGCAATTGTACTGTGCATCACTTGCTTTGTGTATTATTATTATTATTATTACATTATTATTATTGTTATTATTTTATTTCCATTATTAAACTGTTTTTATCTCAACCCACGAGTTTTTCTCACTTCTACTCTTCCAATTTTCTCCCCCATCCCACCAGGGGCCGGGGGGAATGAGTGACCGGCTGTGTGGTGCTCAGTTGCGGACTGAGGTTAAACCATGACACATAGCTAATGTGACCAGACGCCCCAATTTTCCAGCAAGTTTGGCCAATGACCCCTATGTCTGTATCCGTTTTGGGTATTTTTTTCTTGGGTTCATGTTAGGTGAGGAGAATTGGGACAGTGAAAAGAATGACTCTTGCTCTACCGAGTCTTGCTCACTGAGATGACTGAGCACCACAAGAATATTCTCCTCTTCCTAAAAGAACCTGGCCAAGTTCTCCTCATGCATCATGTAAAACACCATAGAGCAGCAAAGTATTTGACTATCATAAACTTAACATACACTTTAGAAACAACTCATCTGGTTCAAGACGTGTGTCTAGAGACATTATCTGTCAGACTTTGGAGCAGCCACAAATATTGGCCCAAAGCAGGATCTTGAATCTCCACTTCAAAATAAGGCCAAGGGGAAATGTTCCCAAGCAGGGAAGAAACACTCACAGCCTGTCACTCATGTCTGTGACAATCTCACCCTGCTCAGCTCACTCACTACCTGCCAGCACTGCAGGAACCAGAGACCTACTGGAGGAAATCAGCGGGACTGAGCAGGCAAGGGCAACGGAGTGAGAGGGGTTGCCTCCTTCTCCCGCTGCATTTCAAGAGACACCCCCAGTTCCCACAGTGTCCTTCCAATAACCCGGAGAGTCTTGTACAGGCAGGAAAATGCTGTGCTTGTTCTGAAACTCTGCACAGACCTAACCCTGGGCCCATCTCTTGGGAAACAACTCAGAACTGCTGCTTCCTTTCACATCTCAAGAGTCAGCATCTGAGTCATTCTTTGCTAATAAGTAAATCCCAGATATATGTGGAAAGAATGACATTCTCAGTGCCTTTTTACCTCCTTTGGGGAGGTGGAGTAGAAACAGGCCAACTGGCACACAGCTGGACATAGGCCCTGGACTTTTTCCAGGACGCCTTCTAGGTAGGTGAAATGTCCTGGTCTTTCCTTCAGAGACCCCGGGGCAGCAGCAGACTCGGGGCAAGCCGGTACAAGAGCAGGCTTGCTCTAGCTCCTCTTCCAGGCTCCCGGCCAGGTGCCCATGCTCTTTTCCTCTAGGTCTCTGCACCCCCATCCCCTGGGGGGCTGACTCCTTTCCTATGCCTTTGGTCATGTCTCTGCAGGGATCCTGATGCTTTAAAGAGTCAAGGACAAGGGGGTCAGCCTGGGCACCTCACCTCACACAGCCTTCACATTCTTGCCTCAAGGTCATGTACAATTTAGTTCTCTACATTTCTGCTAGAAAGCTCTTCCAAACATTGTTTTGAAGGCTGCGGTTCATATTCTCTGGTCAGTGTCAGTGAAAGCCCTGAATGGTTTCTTCTCCATGGCTTCTTTTAACACCTCCTTCTCTGCTGCTCACTCTCTTAGACTCTAAGATACACAAGTCAGACTGTACCTCAGCCCTATTTCCTCAACCAACAGAGGCCATCTTTTCTCAATTCTCCCCTTAGCTTTGGCTCCCCATTCAGAGATAATCATACAAGCTCTTCTCTCTACCTCTCCTCCTGAAATGGTTACAGCTGGATGTCAAAGGCAATTGCCACAGCTGAAGACACAGGCCCTACTGTACGACTGGCTCTAGGTTGCCCTGCTTGAGCAGCAGTGTTGGACCAGATGACCTCCAGAGTTCCCTTCCAGCCTCAACCATTATGTGAAAATCAGGAACATGTAAGGCATGGATTATCTGACCAGTTTGAGTTTCTGGTTGTGGAAGACAAGGTGCCCCTTGCCCTCTATTCACTTTAAAGGAAGCTGAGGCTATCAGATCAATACACACCTCACCATTTGGCCAGATCTGTCTGACCCTACATCTCACTCTGCTTGAACTGCTGCTAGAACAAAGATGTGTGTGCTGCAACAAATTATTCAGCTAGCTCAGAGGAGCTTGGCACTGAGTTCTTCCTCTCTTGAGTACTTCTGATCAATGCAGCTTTCCACTATAGGACCCACAGTGCATCAAGGCCATAAATCCACACTGAGGTTACTCAAGAGGAATCTTCACAACAGTCTCAGATCCCTAGTCAGCTGAGCTTCTGCTCTTGCCAAGACCTGGCATCCCCAACATCTTCCATAAAGAGAGAAGGGAAAACCTGAGCAACCAGTGGAACTTCTTCCTTCTTCTCCCACCTCCTCCCAGTCTCAAAGTTTAAGGCAGTGTTTAAGTTGCCATTTTTAAATTGGACTTATGCCCACAGAAATCTCTGCCAACACATAGGACTAGTTTAGACATCACCCATTAAACAGTAACCAGCATAGGGTAAAGTGAGCGCACACGGTGGTGAGAGTGCCTAGTAGGGATTCTCCAGGGGTAAAACCCCAGATGGGCATTTCTACCATTTCTTAGAGGTGAAGCTTATATCTCTGTATGTGTAGAAGTGCCATTAATGCTTGAAACTCTTAACTTCTGACAAGAGATTGCACTCTTTGCCTGAATTTTCATCTTCTCAGCTAAGCCTTTGCTGAAAGACAATGGATTGGGTCACTCTTGTTCCTGTAGGGTTATTGTTCATACTCATTCTCCTGCTGATTCTGAAAAGACAACATGTCTGTAAGAGCCACGCAAGAAAAAACTTCCCCCCGGGACCCACGCCTTTACCCATCATTGGAAATCTGCACATCATGGATCTGAAGAGACCTTACCTGACAATGATAGAGGTAAATTCTGTTGGTCCTTTTCTTAGAGCTCTCTGTCTAAGGCAGTCACTGACCCCCGCAAAAGGGGTACAATTTTTTCTCTGGAGAGGTAGGTTCAAATGCAGCAGAATTAATTATCTGCAGCAACTGCTCTTCCTATCACATGATCTTGTGCCAGTGCAGGGGAATTGACTTCCAGCCACATCAAGAGAATTGACCTATTTCTGTGGAACGCAGGAAATGCTGGGGTTCTCCAGACAAGGGTAACTAGAAGAGAGGGGCCCTACAGTTCCTACAGGAACTTCCACCAGGGGCTGCTGAAACATTTAGGAGGAGACCAGAATTTTCTGGAGGCTGTTTGGTGGATTCAGCCATCAGGGAACTGACAGAAAACAGCTTCTTGATCCTCTCCCTTCATCCTCGCCATGAAGGAGGAACTTTCCTTGTTTCCCAAAGCAAAGTAGGAAACAAACAAGCACTGCTTATTCTTTCACATCTGGTGGCAGTAAACTCCAGGACTTCAGGGAAGATGGTGTGTGACAGATAGTATATGGTTTTTGGGGCCCTCTCACTGCTCTACTCCTCAAAGCCATGAACAGCAAACCTAAGAGTTTCAGACAGTTCCTGTGCCCTGATGTACTACCACCTTGAAAACTGGTCTGCTTCTGGGCTGGGGAACATTTCCAACATATCCCCTATGAGTTCTCAGCTTCTCAATCAAAAGTTACCTGCAGAATCCGTGTAGTGGACGCAGTTACTTCATAACTCAAAATGAAGCAATTCTTAACCTGCTTTCCTCAATTTCATTCCCATGTGAGCCATGCAGGCTATTCCTGCCTGGTTGTGGCTGCAGCTCTTCCACTTTGTCACTAAAGGCAGTAACTCCAGCTGCACCTAAAGGCATAATTCCAGACTATTTAAGAGTTGTTACTCATTATTCCAGCTGATTTGTACTTCCCCAGATTTGTATACCAGGAACTGAACAGGTTTTGCCATGTTTACTGAGAAATTCACTTTCCATTTGTCTCTTCAAAGGAACACAGGCCAAGCCTGTCTGCTCTTCAGCCTTTCATTTAGCCCCTCTAAAAATCTGTTACTCAAATACCTAACAGAGGATTACAGACCCCATTGTGATTCTTTTCCTCATAAGAGCTCCAACATTTGTATGACAAATTCTCCACTTTTCGGACAGTGAGTGAAAAGCCAATGCCATGCAGGAAAGTAAACTTGCTGAAAAACAAGTATTTTGAGCTTGCTGAAAATCATCTGAAAATCATCTTCTTTTATCGTCCCCTTTCATCTGACTAGCTATCCAAAACGTATGGCCCAGTCTTCAGCATTCAGATGGGACTAAGGAAAATGGTGGTGCTAGCAGGATATGACACAGTGAAGGAAGCTCTGGTGAACCAGGCGGATGCATTTGCAGGGAGACCTAAAATACGAGTTGTTGAAGAAGCAGGAAAAGGAAAAGGTGAGTGTGCTGTTCTGTTCCCCATATACCTGCCTTCTGCAAAGAAGAATGAGACTTCCTCCATGGAGAGGAGAATGCAGAACGTCTCACTTTGTTTTGCAAAGCATGTGAGGCAATGGAAATGAGGGGGAAATTGAACAACGTGTGGTGATACTCATTGGGGATAAGAAGAGACAATATTCTTAATTTACACATAAACATGTAATTTAGAGGTCTGAATCTGCAGCTGAGTCTTCCCTTAGAGGTGACATGGTGAGGAGCTGACATGGGGCCGTCTCCTGATGTCTTCTCAGAAAGGCCACCTTTGCAGCTGCCCAGCTACTAAAACCTTGCCACATAAACCCAATACAAGCTGGCAGAGAAGTGTCTACTGCATCATCAGCACTATCTCCAAATAGTCCTTGTGAGATTGATATTATTGAATGCTTATTTTAATTTTTCCTGTTCAATTTATATTTGAGAATAAATCTCTCTTAAAGAGAGAATAAACAATAACCTAAGCCTTTAGTTTGCTTCCCCAGAGGAAGCTCACTCTTGTTCTGAGTTCCTCTGGTGCAGATTTCACCCCCCCACAGGTGTTAGACCCTGAACCTGATCTTTTGATTCCCATAAATATTGATGGGATACATGGAAGTAGGGACATGAGAGACTGTCATCTCCTGACAGGAAAGCAAGAGTGAGCACATTTTACCTTGTGACCAGCTCTGAGTAACCAATGTATTGTTAAATACTGACCTATCTGCAAACGATTTCTTTCCTCACTAGGGACAGTTTCTTGAACAAGACTCTAAGCAAGAATAAGAGAGCATGATAGGTGCAAGGAGAGTAAATAGCAGCACCAGGTTGACCAAAACTTCTCTGCAGATGCCACTGAGAATTCTCTGCAGCTTTTCTTGTGTGTAGGGGGGTGGGATTACCCCCACCAAGTAGGGAGATTTTCCAAACAGATGCCCATATTTGAGGTTTCATTTACTCTCTATAGTCTACATAAGAACACAGGTGCTCTTGAGAGATGATGCATCTCACCTAAGGGAGACGTCTAAGGTTAATGAGCACACTCATCATCCCAGGTGATGTCCCAGAGGCACAATTCCAACACCCTGTTCTAAACAAGGCTGAACAAAAGCCCTCATGTCTCAGGGCACATCAGACACCTCATGAACTCAGAACGGCAGCTGTTTCCCTCAGACCTTTCTCCTGACATATCTTTCCTGTCTTATTTCATTCTATGTGGGGACACAACATGTTTTGAGAGCTTGACAGGTTTCCTGCCAGCATTCATCTTTACCAGGATTCAGGGTAGATAAGGAATCTTTGCTCTCATGATGAAATTTTTATTTCTGTGTTTTCATTTTCCATTTCAGGAGTTATATTTTCTGATGGAGAAAACTGGAAAGTGATGCGAAGATTTACTCTTACAACCTTACGAGACTTTGGAATGGGCAAGAAGGCCATAGAGGATCGTATTGTAGAAGAGTATGGATGCCTGGCAGACACCATTGAGGCACAGAAAGGTGGGGGGAATCTTACCTTCATAACACTCTGATTTTCCTCAAGCCTGCTACAAAATGCCAAGGGTCAAGAAAGAAGAGTCTCTGAACTCTTTCAGAGATGTAAATTTCTCCAGCATCCAGGCTCCGAGGAGTTTATATGAGCTGTCTGTCTCTGTCTCTCTACCTGGCAATTGCCTGACATGCAAATGAAAAGTATTCACTGAGGCACTGGAAGTCAAACATGGAGTCAGACATCAAACAGCACGTCTGAGAAGAGTAATTTGTTCCTCCATGTGCAGCGCCTTTTATTGATTTAGTGGCATTGGGAGAGTAGAAGGCTATCACAAAGACTTGCATACCTATACTAAAAAATTGATTGTCCCTAAAGTCACATGTCTGTGAAACCCCTTCCAACAGGAGGCAGAACATCCAGTTACACATTTCACCATCATCATCCAAGATTATTTCTCACTAGGCTCAGTTACCAACAGCAGGACTTCAGCAGGTAGCTCTTTCAACCGAGCAGACTTGGGATAAAAACAGATTTCTACATCACCATTCTAGTTCAGGCTTCAAGTCCTCACCTTGAACCCCTGAAAGCTGTATCCAGCTGCAAAGGGGATGCACCTGTGGGATCTAGAAGCTGTAGAAGTGAGACCCCCTGCAGGAAAGATTGAGTGAACAACAGCTACTGAGTTAGGAGATTGGACCTAGAGGGCCTAAAGGGACACAGGCCAACTCTCAAAGAATAGCAGTCATAAGGGACAGCCCAGGATGGCACCAATGGGGGAAGTGGCAATGCTGAGTTTCCCTTATATGAGGAAACTTTAAGATCATGTATGCCCAAACAGAGCAGCCTGGAGAAGGACCACAAAGACCCAGGACCACAATAGTCTTGGAGAAAATGCAGGGGAGCACAAAGACTTGCATTCAGTCTCTGGTCTATCAAAATGCCGTTAGGGACATGCAAACCCTGAGATGGGGGAGCCTTTCCTCCTGCCAGCTCTGTGCCTATCATGTCCCAGACTTCACTGAGACTTTGCATACTACTTTAATTAATTAGAATAACTACTGACTTTGTTGTTTGCACCACCTTTTCCCATGCTAGGGAAGCCCCTTGAGATGACTATGATGATGAATGCTGCTATTGGTAATGTCATCGTATCCATACTGCTTGGAAAGCGATATGACTATGAAGACCCCACATTCAAAAGGCTCCTGTCATTGGTGAACGAAAATGTCAGGATTTTTGGAACTCCATCAGTTTTGGTAATTCATACTGTTTGAATATTGCTATTCAAAAGCATGATTATACAGTGGTATACAGAGGTACACCTCTCCAACATTGATCATTGCAAGACATTTATCTATACATGACAAATGCACCCTGAAATGGCAGAAAGTGGACCTCTGTTGCTATTTATGGATTTCTCTTAGCAGCATAGCCTGGGAAATTATAAGTTCCTCCTTTCATGAAAAATTGAACAACATGTAATATGATACAAGGATGGTGTCCCCTAGCAATAGAAGTTGATCATTATTCCCCATCTCCCATTACAAACAACAAGGTCAAAATCGGTGTGGGAATGCCTGTAACTGCCTCTTAAACTTGACACTCCCAATTCCAACCAGTGTGGAGAGGGAGGGATGAATTCTCTAGGAGTGGAGAGGTAGGGAATTCTGTCAAGGACATATGCACAAACACGGGATTTCTAGGCCATCATCAACTAGTGTGATTAATATGCAGTGTAAGAGGGAATACATTTTAACCATTTTACACAGTTGGCCAGGGAAAAAGGAGGACAAAGGAACATATTGCATCTTGAGTATAAGGCTGTACACCATTTTCTGTAAGGGCTTCTTTGTGTTGAACTATGGTACATCTGCTTAGCAGCTGTTTTTTCTTCCTCACCATCTCTGCATCTTGCAGATGTACAACATGTTCCCAGTCCTTGGATTCCTCCTGAAGGACCACAAAATTTTTATTCAGAATGTAAAAGAAATCAATGCTTTTATCAAGGTGACTTTCACAGAACATCTCAAAGCCCTGGACAGAAACGACCAGAGGAGCTTCATTGACACTTTCCTCATGAGGCAACAAGAGGTAATTGAGTAGCAGCTTCTTCAGGTCTCCTCACTTTCCTTTCAAAGCTTGGTAGATAAACAAATGTTCTTCAGCAGAGGTCTAGCATGTGCAAAAGTCCTACCAAAAACTGTGGTGAGGCTAAAAGACTCTGCAGTCATTTCAGCTAGGAGATAAATTGATCACAGACAAGCATCTTTTATGTGTCCCCAGTAATCTATCAGGAAAATACAAAACACTATTTCAGCAAGCAAAATATGAGAAGCTGTTAGTTTAAAATCCCTTTCTGTACCATAGCATTTCTGACTCTTTTCTAAAAATCACATCCCCCTTCACAGAGATGTACCCAGGGAAAGCTCTAGGCCCAGGACTCTTCAGTACATATTTCTCAGTTTCAGTTGCCAGCTCACACAAGATTTCATTTACCTGCTTCAACAAAACTCTAGTTTTACAGTTCTTGTAAAAATGTGTCAGTGTTTGTACCCAGCCCTCACCTCTATGTGGTATGGCCTCGTGAGGTTTCAGCCCAAGTCTGCTATAGCGAAAACATGGGTTCACTGCTGGATTACAGGGGAACATGAACCACCCTTCTAGGCTCTCTTTTGATGCTAGTGGAAGGTAAAGGCAATTTTATCATGGGCCAAGTCCCCAGTACCTCTTGAGTTCATGTCAAAACCCAGCTCTGACAGCAAATTTGTTCCTCTTCCCAACAAATCTCATCCTGCAAGATGCTCTGCTCCATGACCCATGGGCAGAAAAACTCTGAAGCAAATAATTGAATGACACGGGTGGCCCCAGTGACTGGTCGCTCTTTTCCAAAATATTCTTGTCATCACTGACATTATCCAAGCTGAAGACCCTTGTTGACTTGAGTGTGTGTTCTTGTGGGCAGCATGAGCAGTCCAAACACTATCTCAAGACTTAGCTTAGAACAGGTTTCTCAAGGCATTCCCTCAAAACCTTCCTATCCTTTACACTTAACCCCTCCATGAGGGATGCATATGAAAGTTTTTCCCTGTTCTCCAATGAAAAAGTGCCTTCTTGAATCTTTAATTGACTGATATTATTATTGTTTCATATCTCCAGGAGAATGGAAAGGCCAATGGATATTTCCATAATGAAAACTTAACTGGGGTTGTGAGAAATCTGTTTGTAGCTGGCATGGAGACCACATCCATGACTTTGCGCTGGGGCCTTCTGCTCATGATGAAATATCCTGAAATTCAGAGTAAGTGGAAACTAGGCAATCAGTGGCTTCTTTCTTATCAGGTCACCTCAAATGTGACTTCACATTGAGCAGGGCTGAACAAAAAGTGAATTCTCCACATCCCCCTATTCCTAGCAGGAGAAAGAGACATTCAAGTGATCAGTCTATGTATGATCCCTATTCCTTTCACAGAAAAAGTCCAAGAAGAGATAGAGCGAGTGATAGGGTCAAACCCCCCACGAATCGAGCATCGAATTCAAATGCCATATACGGATGCTGTTGTACATGAAATTCAAAGGTTTGCTAATATCTTGCCATTGAACTTGCCTCATGAGACTACTGCAGACGTGACCCTCAAAGGCTATTTCATTCCCAAGGTGAGACAACTTCTGCACTACTTTTCTTCCCTCCATCCCCAGTGCAACATATCTCCCTTTCAAGTCCTGCTTGCATCCAAGGATGCTTGCTCACACTGGGGTTCTCAAAGCTACTTTGGCAGGACGTCCCCTATTAAAGTGGGTGTTTTGAGCTCCAACACTCGCCATTGCTCTGATGGTGACAGCAACACCATCCTCGGTGCAATAACTGCTCTGCCTTGGCTTGCAGGGAACCTACATTGTCCCCTTACTGACCTCTGTCCTGCAAGACAAATCCCAGTGGGAGAAACCAGACATCTTCTACCCTGAGCATTTCCTTGACTCTGAGGGGAAGTTTGTAAAGAAAGACGCTTTCATGCCTTTTTCAGCAGGTATCTTTCATTTTGTTTTTAGGGCTCTGAGGGGAACTTGCCATCTAAGACTACTTTCCCATTGCAGCTGGCCTTTCAGACGCTTCCCAGAGGTCTCCTCTCCTCTCCTCTCCTCTCCTCTCCTCTCCTCTCCTCTCCTCTCCTCTGACAACAGCTCAAGAAGCAGGTCCCACTGACTTTCTTGCGGCTGTTCTGCATTTTGTTCCAGGACGGAGGACCTGTGCTGGAGAGACTCTTGCCAAAATGGAGCTCTTCCTCTTCTTCACCAGCCTCCTGCAGAGGTTCACCTTCCACCTTCCTCCTGGAGTTTCCATCTCAGACCTGGACCTCTCTCCCTCCACCAGGATCACCGTCACCCCAGTGACTCATGAGGTCTGCGCAGTGCCACGTTCCTAGGGCTTTTCTTAGTCATCTCCTTTTTCTGAAACATCCAGATGAAATACCTGTGTCTCTAGTCCCACATGATAAGTTTGGTACTTCTGAATCCAGTAGGACATTTTTAGCCCAAGCGCACCTTGGCTCATAGCCGGAGGTGTCTCTCCCACCATTACAGCAAGCGGCAGTCCTGACTTCCAGCCACTCCTTGAAAGGGAAGGTGATGGTCATTGTGAAGATGAATCCCACGAGGGTGATAGCAAAGTCCATT
>NW_008824359.1:5464344-5468776 GCF_000699105.1 Pygoscelis adeliae | reverse complement strand
CTGGAGCAGTTCATGAAGAACTGCAGCCCATGGGAAGGACTGATGTTGGAGAAGTTTGTGGAGAACTGTCTCCCACGGGAGGCACCCTGCTGGAGCAGGGGAAGAGTGTGAGGAGTCCTCCCGCTGAGGAGGAAGGAACGGCAGAAACAACGTGTGATGAACTGACCGCAACCCCCATTCCCTGTACCCCTGCGCCGCTGGGAGGGGAGGAGGTCAAGAATTCAGGAGTAAAGTTAAGCCGGGAAGAAGGGAGTGGTGGGGGAAAGGTGTTTTAAGATTTAGTTTTTATTTTCTCATGATCCTACTCTGATTTGATTGGTAATAAATTAAACTAATTTCCCCAAGTTGAGTCTGTTTTGCCCATGACGGTAATTGGTGAGTGATCTCCCTGTCCTTACCTCGACCCACTAGCCTTTCATTATATTTTCTCTCCCCTGTCCATCTCAGGAGGGGAGTGATAGAGCAGCTTTGGTGGGCACCTGGTGTCCAGCCAGGGTCAACCCACCACATCCTTGATGAAAAAGGCTGGGGCCAGTCTCTGGGCCAGACCTCAAAAGGTACTGCGCTGATCTATACATACACACACAAAAACCCAAAAGCTTTCACCTTCCGCACCTCCAGCACAGCTACATCCAAACTGCCTAGTGACAATGGTCCATTACACAATTTAACCCTGCACCAGTGCCCTAAATGCAGACACAACACCTGCACACAGAAATATAACTGAACAGCTTAACCTGAGACAAGGAAACATAAGATGTTCACCTGATGCAGGACTGCAGTGCAGATGCATAGAGGGCTCTCAGGTAATGCCATGTGGTTATATGCTGCCTGGAAGTTAAAATTAATTTAGTTTACTACAGAATAATGTGCATATTAATGATAAAGGTAAAAACACAGAAAAATAAAAAGTCCTTCTCCATTTCAAATCAAACAGTTGCCAATGTTGTCTTCAAAGCTGTAAAGATCTTCTTTCACACCTGAAATGGCTTCTGGGGGTGCATCCGTGCCTGGAACAGACAACCAGTGCTGTGCTCCCAGCAGGACCTGAGCAAACCAGTCCTGTGGCACCTCTTAGGCCTCTCCAACGTCTTTCTCATACACCCCTGCAGTAGCTTTTTAGTCACAAAAACAAGTTGTCTTAGTCACAAGAAGTCTTCTTAGACTTCAGTAAGGCTTTTGACACTATCTACCATAAGATCCTCATAGACAAGTTGATGTATGGGCTAGATGAGCAGACAGTGAAGTGGGTTAAAAACTTGCTGAAAAGCCAGGCCCAGAAGCTAGTGATCAGCGGTGTGAAGTCCAGCTGGAGGCCAGTAACTAGCAGGGTACTCCAGGGGTCAATACTGGGTCCAGTCCTGTTTAATGTCTTCATTAATCATTTAGATGATGGGGCAGAGTGTACTCTCAGCAAGTTTGCTGATGACACCAAACTGGGAGGGGTGGCTGATACAGCAGAAGGTTGTGCCACCATCTAGATGCTCCTCAATAGGCTGGAGAAATGGACTGACAGGAACCTCATGAAGTTCAACAAGGAGAAGTGTGCAAAGTCCTGCACCTGGGGAGAAACAACGTCAGGCAAACAACCCCCCAGTACATGCTGGGGACCACCCACCTGGAAAGCAGTTTGACAGAAAAAGAATTGGGGGTCCTGGTGGACACCAAGCTGAACATGAAGCAATAACGTGCCATTGCCGCAAAGGCGGCTACTGGTATCCTGGACTGCATTAGGAGGAGTGTTACCAGCAGGTCAAGGGAGGTGATCCTTCCCCTCGACTCAGCACTGGTGAGGCCACACCTGGAGTGCTGTGTCCAGTTCGGGGATCCCCAGTACAAAAGAGATATGGGCATACTGGAGAAAGTCCAGCAAAGGGCCACCAAGATGCTGAAGGGACTGGAGCATCTCTTATATGAGGAAACACTGAAAGAGCTGGGACTGTTTAGCCTAGAGGAGAAAAGGCTCAGGGGGATCTTATCAGTATGTATAAACACCTGGAGGGAGGGTACAAAGAAGACAGAGCCAGGCTCTTTTCAGTGGTGTCCAGTGACAGGACCAGAGGCAACGGGCACAAACTGAAACACACAAGGTTCCCTCTGAAGATCAGGAAACACTTTCTTGCTGTGAGAATGACCGAGCACTGGCACAGATTGCCCAGGGAGTTTGTGGAGTCTCCATCCTTGGAGATACTCAAAAACTGTCTGGACATAGTCTAGGGCAACTGGCTCTCGGTGGCCCTGCTTGAGCAGGGGGGTTGGACCAGATGACTTCCAGAGGTCCTTTCGAACCTCAACCATTCTGTGATTCTGTGATTTGAAATTACCAGTGAATTCAATGGAAGCAAAGTTATACCAATTCCTAAGCATTTAAAAAAAAAAAAAAAATCTCTGCTCACTAATCACTTGGGCATTGGCATTCTGATTTCAGTTCTCAGGGTATCATCAAGGCTGTGCCTGTACTAATGATGAAAATATAATTAATCAGTAACCTGAAGAGCATGCAGAATTTATGACTTTTATACCAAACCCCGGGTTGACGACCTGTGGTTCTCCATGTTCTTGGACTTTCATGCTTGGACACGCTCACCCAGTCAACACGTGCTTGGCTAGCAAACATTTACCTGTGTCTGTACTGTACTGAGGATTCATTAGCAAGCAAAGGGGAAGACAACTAAAGCAGTCACCAATCGCAAGAAAAACATACCCTTCACTGGGAAAGAGGTCTATAGGCTAGTACAAACGTCTCTCATGGGAAATTTTTGCAGGAGGACAGAGATACAGAGTTCACATTTTCTCTTTTCTCTTCTGTAGCAAATATTTGGCTGAATAGAGATGGACTGGACCAGCTGCACTTCCATTGGTTTAGTGTTCATCCTCACTTTTCTATCTGTTTTGAAAATGGGAGGTTTCTGGAACAACCACCGAAGAAAGAATTTTCCCCCAGGACCAAGAGCATTACCTATCATTGGAAATCTGCATTTGTTTGATTTGAAGAGACCCTACAGGACTTATCTACAGGTAGTCATTATCTTTTCTATTGGTCCCATAATTGCACATATCTCCAAGCCCCATAGTCCAAGATGTAAGAGTTTCTCCTATTGCACTGGACGTGTTGCATCCACAGATGACCCTTAGTGAGGGACAGGAGACAGATATTTGAGCAGAAAACTTCGAGTGCAGCGAGATTTGTTCTTTACTGTAATACTTTCTCTGTGCAACTTCATGCATCTAGGTTTCAGCCTTAAAAAACTCTCAAATTAATAACAAGTGCTCACATTATTTTTGTGGTAATTTTGAGAAAAGGTAACTGAATAAGGAGGCATTTTGATATGTGGTCTAACTCCCTCCACCTTCCACTGATTGATGTGTCTGGGGTTGCGACTGCAGCTTCCTGCCTTCACTGATTTCGCAACCCTTCCCATCTCCCTTTCCTCCTTTCTTCCCCAAAAGCTGAAGATAACTATATACTCTTAATATTCAGGGCCAACAGTTGCAGACTATACAGCAAAGATCTAAGCAAATCAAAGTAATAAATCTTTCAGTTTTCTTCTAGTGCTTTCTTTACCTAGTTTATTGTAAGACTTCCCTGATTTTGAGTCAGAAGACTTCTGTGAACCTGCTCCTTTCTTCGAGTTTTTTCTACTTAGACACTGAAATTACATGTCCTCCTTGCTGATGATTTTAAAAGGAATATTTACACCTACATATCTGTGTGTATGTTACATCCACAAATCAAAAGACCACTCAGATGCAGTATCTGGAAAATCACTGTAGCTATCCAATGCAGCCTAATTGTGTTGGCAAAATCAAGCTCCATCTCTTCTCGGGCCAGCAGAACCAGCATGTCTCTGCTGTAATTCAGTGAATGCATTCTAATGGAGGAGATTGGTTCTCTGACTTGATCTTAACTCAAGGTTTAACAGTCACACATACTTAGTGTGTAAAAGCGACTGGAGACCATATGCTCACCCTAAGCATCACCATTGCAAGCATTGGAAAGTCCTTACTGGAGAACACCCTTTGAAAAGATCATATTCTGCCGCAGCTACCGCAGTCTGGGATAACAGTATCACCATCAAAGAAGCTACTCTTAATTCAGACACATGTCGCTGCTGCTATGTTATTTCATATAGTTAGCTGGACTTGCTTACCAGTTGCTAAGCACTTTGCATATCGATGCTGAACCATTGTCTTCTCTTTCTCTGTGTAAAGACACTAGAAAATAAGTGCAGTCAGGAAAACCCCCTCCTTTTGTCAGGAGTATCGGGACAATTGAGTTATATGAAAATAAATCTGCCTGTACAAGCTAAAAAGGTACCAGCTTAGGCCAAACATTGTCTCTGAGACAGTGTCGTGGTTTAACCTCAGCCGGCAACTGGGCCCCACCCAGCCACTTGCTCACTCCACCAGCCCTGGTGGGATGGGGGAGAGA
>NW_008824359.1:5439495-5464067 GCF_000699105.1 Pygoscelis adeliae | reverse complement strand
CTTGACTAGTGTAAGCACTGCTCAGCAACAACTAAAACATCGGTGTGTTATCATCAACATTATTCTTATATTAAATCCAAAACACAGCACTGTACCAGCTACTAGGAAGAAAATTAACTCTATCCCAGCCAAAACCAGGACAGACAGATTCATGGTGGATGTAGTCATATATAAAAAGTGAGAATTTGCCTAATGCTAGATCCTGGACTAGAAACACACTGGCTTTTTTATACAATAATAGTAGCAAAGGTTTGAACAGGTTTAGCCTGTAAACAAAAGAAACACAATAACACAGAGATCAGTGTGAAAACATGAGTAAAAAATTGAATTTACAGGGATTTCTGAGGGAAGACAGAGCTGTCAGCACAATCCTTGACTGACTTGGGGTTTCAGCTGTTAACACTTCTGCTCGGTTTAGCACAATGGGACTCCACTCCTGACTATGCCATCTCTCCCTTTACCATCATAATGTCTGGCACATTCACATTGTTTAAATCAATTCACTTTGTACTTAGGAAAACATTTAACATGTTAGTAACTTAGAGGCAGGACATGAAAATTAGCAGGACTGAAAGGGTGGTGAATTTCTTTGTAAGCTGTAAAAGCTGTAAATCACTGTTATCTTCTTCTGACAGCTGTCAAAAGTATATGGTCCAGTCTTCAGTGTTCAGATGGGCCAAAGGAAAATAGTAGTGATTTCTGGATATGAGACAGTGAAAGAAGCTCTCGTAAACCAGGCAGATGCATTTGCAGAGAGACCTAAAATCCCAATCTTTGAAGATTTGACCAGAGGAAATGGTAAGTTGGTTTTATTTTTCCTTACCAGCTTGACTTATTCATAAAGTTTTTTCCTAGAGACAAAGCAGAAGCTGGCACGTTACTTTGGATCAGAGACCATATAAGGCATTGGAAACAGGGAGAAATTTCATTCATTTCAGTGCATTTATTCAAATTTGAAACTACTGACAGTGACAACAAAAACCACCATAACTCTAACAATAGCCACAGCAACAGATAATGGATAGTGTCACACTTTCAGGATCTAGAACAGGGGCATGCATGCCAGGGAAGGCATTTCTAGCTCTCATGATATGGTTCCAGACTTCTGTTGGTTTGGGCTTACCATAGAAACTCCTTTTCCTGAAATGACTATTATACCACTACTTCTCATTTCAAGTGGTGAATAGTGCTTTTAAAATCCAAATGAAGCATTTAAATGGAACACATACAGAATTGGGGATTTATTTTAATAAGGGAAATACTGTATACTGACCTGGGTTTCCAAATGAGAATTTCATACCCAAACTTCATTCTAATTTTTCATGGGAGTTTCGTATTTACATCTCCAAAGACCCTTGGACAAATTCAGGAATAATTCTGTGAACATTTGAACAGTTGCATCATTTGATCACATTATTGCGTGTAAGCTTTCTTAACACCTTATTTTTTTCCTTGGAAAAAATATAACCAAAGTCATTAGTTACATGGTGTAACAATTTCAGTGAAAAAACTGATTGAGGAGGTTTTAAAATGCTACCTAAATTTTAAAGACATTTGTGCCTAGTCAGGTTTCTCCTGCAATCATCAGAGACATGAGATCTCAGTTCAGTTCCACTTCCAAAATATGATGATCAGCGGTTTGAACTTGAATTTCCAATGTCCTCTTTCTTTCAGTGACAACTGTCTCTCAGAGATATATGTTCTTCTCAAGACTTGGTTAAATACCTCTTAAATAGTTTATCCTCCTTTTTTTTGTGCAATAAACCTATTGTTGAGCCCTGAAAATACTTAAGGGAAAGTTGGTTTTTTCCTCAGCCAGATATAATTTAGCTTGTTTTAAAAGTGACTGCTACTAAATAGCTACATTATTTGTCTACAAATTAGTTATTTAAAATCTTCTGCCACCTTGAAATGTTCTCTTCTTCTGTCAGGGATCGTTTTTGCTCATGGTGAAAACTGGAAGCTGATGCGAAGATTTACACTCACAGCCTTACGAGACTTTGGAATGGGGAAAAGGGCCATTGAGGATCGCATTGTGGAGGAGTACGGGCATCTGGTAGACACCATTGGGTCACAAAAAGGTGGGTAGATGATTCATTCTTCAAACCTCTAAGGTTTTGTTCAAGTACCCAGAGGCTTGCCAGTACGCTTCTCAAGTTCAGACCTTTTTAAGAAACGTACTTCAGGCTGAATCAATTTGATGAATTAGGCTCCTCTGGCATTTTTGTGTCTTGGCATGGTATTCTAACATTGAATAATAATCAATAATAGCAATCAATCATAACAAATAAATAGCAGTAATTAGTATTAAATTTACATTTACAAATTACAGCTCTTGCCACAGTGTAATATATTCTTTTGTTCATTGTATAGGAAAGCCCTTTGATGCTAGTAAAATAATTAATGCAGCAGTTGCTAACATAATTGTATCAATATTACTTGGAAAACGATTTGACTACAAAGACTCCAGATTTGTGAGACTTCTACGTTTGACCAATGAAAACATGAGGCTTGCTGGGAGACCTTTGGTTACGGTAATGATAAATATTTTTATGTTGTTGTTTCACTGGATGCCATAGAAACATAGTAATACTGGTAGTCAATTGTTCCTATTAAACAGAAAAATCTGAGACTGAGAGATAATAGGTTTACAAGCACTTTCTGGGGCAAAACAGAGCTTGAGAGACAGTCTGGGAATCTTGAAGCCAACAATCAAACCCCCAGTCTCTCAAAAACATACTTAAGCTGTAGTTTGAAGAGTGCTAAACCTGGACTGAAAAAATCAGACCGCGTAGTGCATGAACAGCAAGCTCAGCATTCCCCAAAAATACAGTTCACGCGTATAAAGTAACCAGGCAGAACAGTACACTCTCAGAACACGGGGCAGGGAGAAGCTATACAGTACGTGGTCTACCGGTAAAAGGAGCTCTGACACAAAATCTATTTTCCCATGCTTCCAGTCACTGAAACGTCTCAATGAGTAATAAATACTCTCTGATACTCACATGCAATGCTGCCACACACCAGATTCACTTCTCTTCCTTTAGGCTTTGAAACAGAAAATAAAAGGTCACAGAAGAGCTGGCTAAAACAATAAAAACAGTTGCAGGCCAACATTTCCAAATCCCTGGTGGCAAGTTACAGGTGTTTGTGTCTGACAACTACACTACTCCTGCAAAACAGTAATTTGGGGTGGAGAGTTTTCCATGTATTCAGTGGTCCTTGATGGATTTTTCTACCATGAATTCATCCAGTCACTTTTTCATGTTCTAAAGAACAAAGCATTAATGTTAAGACTTTGCCTTTGTATCTGTAAAACGGGCACAATATTATTAATTTGTTTCTGTAGTGTTTTCAGACCTCTGGCTGGTAAATTCTCTCTAACATCTTTCACTCTTGCAGATGTACAACATCTTCCCACACCTTGGATTCCTCCTAAAGGCTAACAAGACTCTCCTCCAAAACAGAGATGAATTCCATGCTTTTGTACAAGTTACTTTTATAGAACATCTCAAAACCCTGGACAAAAATGATCAAAGAAGTTTTATTGATGCTTTCCTGGTTAAACAGCAGGAGGTAACTGAATCTTTTCTCATTTATTCCAACTTTCATGTTTATATGAAGACATTTACAATTTCCTTTCAGCCCTTATAATTATAGCTATATTTCTTTAGGGAATCTATCTTTGACAAAACACGTATAACAAACCGGTAGCGTCGAACAGATAGTTCACCCTGTTGCAGTTCCAACCCCTTTTAATCAGCAAACATTTATCCTTATTTATGCTTTTCTTCAGACTGTATCAATATATTTACAGAGGCTGTATCTTTTCATCTGTTCTCTCTGTTGTCCTAGCCCTTCTGGCTCTTTCAAAAACATAATGCATTACAGAACAAAAGCACTACCCGGGCTTTACCGGGATCCTTATTTGGGGTCTCTGATATATCAGGGTTACATTCTTCATAGAGAAACCAGCTCTCTTTGCAGCTTGCCCCAGTAAATGCAGAGACCATGCAAAACATAAAACCTGGACTCTTGTCCAGGTACAAGCCCAAAGATTTTCTTTGTCTTTCACACTTTTTTAAAATATAGGATTTATTTCTTAGTAAATGTTTAGCTATGTAAATTGCATTTTCACATGGAAAGCTTTAAGTTTTCATCCTTTTATCTCAACCACTTCTTTCAGGAGAAATCGTCTACCAACGGGTATTTCCATAATGACAACTTGCTAAGCTTGGTGAGCAATTTGTTTACTGCTGGTGTTGAGACAATTTCCACCACGCTGAACTGGAGCATTCTGCTGATGCTAAAGTACCCTGAAATTCAGAGTAAGTGCTTTTATGACAGATGCTGTTACACTCAGTACATTAAGAACTGAACAGGAACCTGGACAGTCAACATATCTGTTAGTACACTAAGTTACAAAAAGCCAAGATTTCCAGCTAATTATTGTCTAGGTATAGCTGTACCCTGTGGTTCAGACCCCGTGAGGGGCACACTAGTCAGCCTACCAGTAGATTATAAACAGAGTTTATATGGGCCAGGTCCCTTGCTCAGTAAAATCTCATTAATTAAAAAGAGAGCTGCCCTGTGTTGGCCAATGAAATTGTTCCAGGTTTCCCTCAGAAACAGGCTGTTGATAAACCAAAGGCCTGTGCAGATGTTAAATGGACTGTACTGAGGCTTTAAATACCTGAGCAGATTCAGGGAATTGCTCTTTGTCTGACATCTCCATTCCAGTTTATGGCACAGCGTTGTTAGGAGTCAAGTGGGGGGTTTGAGACACTTCTTGGTCAGAGCAAGAAACTTTAGACAGAAGAGAGGGCAGAAAAATGCAAGTCTTTAGGTCTCTTATTGGTAAAGAAGTAATCACACACTGTAGTTCTGTCCACCTCCCATTATTTCTGAAAGGAAGGAAAGATTTTGGGAGAATTTATGGTCTTTTATACTTTATATCAGTAAAGCACAGTATGTCTCAGGGATGAATGAGTCCTTGTCTCTTTCTTATAGTTGATTCTTTCCTCAGGAAAGGTCCAAGAAGAGATAGAGCAAGTGATAGGGTCAAACCCCCCACGGATCGAGCATCGAACTCAGATGCCATATACAGATGCTGTCATCCATGAAATTCAGAGGTTCGCTAATATCCTGCCATTGAATTTGCCTCATGAGACTGCTGCAGATGTCACTCTCAAAGGCTATTTCATTCCCAAGGTGAGATGCCTACAGGATTGTTTCTTTTAGCATTTCTTCTTTCTCAGACCTGATTAATGTGATAAACCTGAACTCTCTAATGAAGTCACATAACAGCAGTCAGAATAATCTCTTTCTCCAGGCTGACAGTCTTGAAGTCTTATTGCCATTACTGCCACCACAATATTTGTCCACGGATTAATTCCACTGTCTTATTTTGCAGGGAACCTACATTATCCCCTTACTGACCTCTGTCCTGCAAGACAAATCGCAGTGGGAGAGACCAGACATGTTCTATCCTGAGCACTTTCTTGATGCCAACGGAAAATTTGTGAAGAAAGATGCTTTCATGCCCTTTTCAGCAGGTGCCTTCTCTTTTCCATTTACTGCTGTTGCAAGTACAGATCTTAGACAAGAACTACTTGTACCAGTGGTTTTTTTGTTACTACAGCCTGGCCTCCACACTCTTTTTCATGGGACCATTTCACAACCCATATTTCACAGATTTCTCAGGACACACCACTGATAAGAGAGAGTACTCACAAATGTCTGCTAATTCCTCCAACCTCTGGATCTTATTGGTTTCTCAGTTAGTATTCAATGTTTTTAAATGAGAATTTGTAGTGCCTTCTTAAATATGAGGGAGGTTTTCAGCAAATTCCATGATGGTTTAGATAACACATTTCTGCATTATAATCTGTAGCCCACAACTGCTCTATGGCCTGGGTTTCTTTGTCTCTGACTCTTACCATACCCAGCTGCATTGTCTATGACCACACACAAAGCACGCAGGAAAGGTGGCTTCTGTGTCTTTCCTGGGGAACCATGTTTCATTTTTGCACGTCCCTTTTAAAAACTCACGAATAATGTCGGCTGGGATCAAGACTTCATATACTGTGCCAACAAAGAGGAGTTGCCTTATGTAAAAACCCAAATTCTGTGTAAAATCAAAGGACAGAAAGGGGTTGCCTTTTGAGGCTTCCACAGAGCGTGATGTTCACCTAAGCTTACGCACCTGCACCATTTGCCAAAGCGTGGGAGATTCCGACCCCCATGATGACTGCTCCTTCTCTGGCATTTTTCCTGCTTTGCAGGCTCTGTCATTGCTCAATTAAGTTCCTATACATCAGTCTCTGGCTAACTTGTCTATCATATCCACAACACTCTGCATTTTTCATAGAACCTGTTTGTGTATTTTTAATTCTGCATGATATTTGAATAAGGTTTTTCCTTGTCATACTCACCATCCAACATACAGTAAATAATTTTTTTCATAGAAGGACTTATGATACTTCCAATTCACAGGCCTTCTTTTTTAGATTTAAGTCTAGATGTCCTGGATGAAAGCACATCCAGGGAGTGTCAGGGCTGGGCATTCCCTGGAAGGCTTATTTCATAGCAAAGCCATGCAACAGCGCTTCATTTTCCACTTTCTGTCATACAAGGGAGTTAAAATCAAATCTTAGTTCAGGTTTTTGTTAGTTCTGGCCTTGAATCATCATGCTCTGATTAAGACAGTTTACAAGCTGCTGAATTTGTCCAAGACTGAGAAAAATTTATATTCACAGTGCTTTTGAAGAAAGACTTATATTAGGGGGTCCATAGAACATGTCCACACTCCATAGAATATCTCCACCACCTTCCTCCTAGAGTCACACTCTAGCCATCATTTGTGAGTCTCCAAGGTCTTTTCTGACAAATTTTAACATAAAAACTTGCCTGTGACTAGACTAATAGAGCCAAAGACTAGACTAGACCAGCCAAAGTTGGTCTGGGATCCAAAAATTGTACCAAGTAGAGAAAAAATCTGAAAATGAAGAAAAATACAGATTTTATTGAAAACTGGAATTAAGCAATTCAAATTGCATTTCCATACATTTCTCCCCAAACGCAAACATTTAGACAAATGAAAAGAAAAAATATCACCAGGTGGCTTTGTTATAATACCTCTGAAGACCAAGTATCCTCTCTCTCAGATGACTCTTGTACTCAAGAGACTTTTAAGAGCTACTGTGCTCTTTATTCATAGCTAGGATGTGACATTTCAAGTGTTCTGGATTCCCGCTGATCTTCCTCGGAATAAGAGTTGCTCAGAGGTTTTTATTTCTTCCAACTATTGAAGAAGCAGCTCCCACTGACTCTCTTATGGTTGTTCTGCATTTTATTCCAGGGCGGAGGATCTGCGCCGGTGAGACTCTTGCCAAAATGGAGCTCTTCCTCTTCTTCACCAGCCTCCTGCAGAGATTCACCTTCCACACCCCCCCTGGAGTTTCTACCTCAGACCTGGACCTCAGCCCTGCTATTTCATTTAACATCATCCCCAAACCCTATAAAACGTGTGCTGTAACACGTTTCTAGAGCTCTAATCAGCATCCATTTGCTTCAAAAATGTTTCAATTACTTTTTCATGATATCTGCCTTCTTCATTCTTTGGCCAAAATAATGCACAGCATGACATCTTAATGAAGGTTTCCAGTACTTCTAAAACAAAGTGGTGTTCTTTTATTTTTTATATCTTGGGGGAGGGCAGAAGTGGACCAGAAGTGTGGACTAATTGATGACTCATGGATTAACCTATTAGAGCACCTAATCTGGGCTAAATAATATAAAACCTCAGCTTTCACATTCTTACTTCAATTTTCACTTGGTAATGTGTGTTTGCTGAAAGCACATCCCCCAAAAACACTCCCAAGTCCAGGTTTCTCCAAAGAGACATACAGACCATGAAGCTGTGCCTAGCTTGTACTGTCCTGCTTAAAGATAAGCACTGCAGAGCCTCTGTGGTGAATGTAGGATGTTCAGAGCTTCAGGTCTTCAGGTCTTCAGAATGGTTGTTTGGTCTTGGCAGGCAGATGGGTTTGAAGCTGGGTTGGATATACCAATGTTCTCCCAACACCTTCTTGCGGCTTCTTCCCTTGGCTTTTCTCCCTAATCCTTCCCCTCTTCAGGAGCATTCAGTCCCTGCTTCTGCCTGGGCAGTAATCAGTGCTGACCCTCTGTGATATGCCTTAAAGCTCGGCTTTTCTTAGGTTGGCTATTTTACTTGGCACTAGAAGGGCAATATTCCCTGTTCTGCCATTTCTCCTGAGACTAGGTGTTGAAGCAAGACACTCGTTCCTTCTCCTCGGAGGAGACGCTCCTCTGAACACTCCCTTTCATTTGATCTCATTCCCTTGGTTTGGGGGGTTTCATATCAGCGCTTCTCCATATGCCTTTGTCTCCTTACCCGAACAAGATTCCAATCATTAGGCTGTAAATAATTAAATAATTATGAGGAGATTCAATCCACTTAAAAGTTGATACACAGAGCACAATTCAATTGCTTTAACCCCAGGCCTCTAGCACCATTTTAGGCACCCTCGGGTTTTTTGCTTGGCCTTCAGCTGCCAGACTGGGGGAGAAAGGTCCTGTGCCACATAAGCCCCTTGTGCATGTTTCAGATAATGTAGATACTTCAAACATCTGTGAGTGTTCAACTGTAGACTACTAAATAGAGACTAGTGATTAAAGACTCAAAAGTGAAAACAATATGAGAATCCAAAAATTGCATGAGTGGTTACATCATTTTTATTTTCAGGAGCAAATTTGCCCTCTTCTTGAATTCTTCTCATGTAATAATTTCCTTAAAATTTTAAGGAAAATTTTTACAAAGGAGTAGTAAACGTCTCATTTGGATCTGTTTATTTTAGTTTCTGGATTCTCAAAGGAGTTAGATAGAAAGGAAATTTAGCCTGAGATTTTTATTTGTTTCCAAATTTCAGGAGGCAAAGAATTTTAAAACTCGTGCCTCTCCTACTTTCCAATCCAGGTTGCAGAGCAGGTGCAGGTGAAAACTTTGCCAACATGGAGCTCTTCCTGTTCTTTACAAGACTCATGCAAAAGTTCCTGGTTTGTCCTACCCCTGAAGCATCCATTTCAGGTCTGAACACAGTAAGGTGCACTGGCCTTTCAGCAGACATTTTAGGATCTGGCCTATGATTTGATAGTCTTTTTTTTTGCTAATACATAAATCCACACACTCCTGTGACGACAGAGTATTGTACAGCTGTTATGGTGTCAGGAGTCTGGTTTTTTCCACTTTTTGTGAACATTTATAGATGTCTCCAAATTCATCTTTCGGCCTGGCCGTTTTAAACAATACACAGTTGTCTCCACTTCCAGTAGAGGACAGACCAGAAAAGCAATGCAGAAGAATGGCCAAACTTACTAGATACAGTAGGAGAATACTCCTACATGTCTTCATGGTGCTCATGAGCTGTATATCCTCATGTTGTTATCCCCTCTGAAGCACCAATTGTGCTAACCGTACATTCTCATTATTGGGGACCATTTTGCATCTCAGGGGGAACAACGTTAAAAAATCAGAACTGCTGCACTGGAAGTTCTAGTACTCCAGATCCTCACAGCCTCTGTTGCTATCTAGTCCAGGGCTCCTGTGAGAAAAACTAATGTAACTTACAGGACATTTCCATTGCAATCTTGTGTGTGTGTGTCTTCTGAGCTATATTTGCACTTGGAGAACGCGATGTTCTTCATCATTTAGCTGAGATCTGTGAAAATTATCATTTAATTAGCTTTACCAGGAATAAACATATTTTCTTCATTCTCTGCCCCTGAAGTTTAAACATTAAAAACATTTATTAAATGGGGGTGGGGTGGGGTGTCCACTGAAGGCAAGGTTTGAAAAAGGGAATCGCTGTAGAAAAGGTATTAGAAGTTGGTGATCACATTTCATTTTCTGGAGCTGTTCTTTCTCATATCATCAAAGTACTCAAAATAAATCAGATGTTTGCATTTCTTGCTCCTATTAACCTTTAAACAAAAGACATTTATTTTGGTAATATAAGAAATCTAATGTAACAAGAAGTCTTGCATTTATCTTATAAATAACAATTCTGAAGCCATAGAAAGAATGTGATAATTGAAAGCATGATCACAGTGCATGAAGAGGTGGGAGGTGATACGATTGCACTGTGTTTTCCTGAGAGAGTGTTTCTGTATGTACAAATCAGCTAATCTTATCTAACCATATTTGTACATATTGATTCACATGACCTCCATTAACCTACTACCTGAGGCTTTTCCACGTATTTCTCTTCAAAGATAGAATCAGATCAAAATAGATTTTTTTAGTCTTTTTCCAGCTCTAACATTTCAGAAAAAATCCACTCCGTTTAAACACTGTTTTTTCACTTGGGGAGTTGGACACACAATGATGAAAAGAAATGACTTTTTCATGAGCAAAACAGGCCCCTATTCTTTACACTACTTGCCAGGAGTTGCCATCAGCCCTGGAGAGGCTAAACCTCCATTTCTAGGTCTTTACTAATTGAGAAGAAGGTGGGCATCATCTGAAAGATGGCAATGTCAGATTGTTCATGAGTTATGGCACAGTTGCTTGATGTTTGCAAGATCACCAGGATGAACACCATCATGGAGGCTGTAACTCCTCCAGGCGAGACCCACACACTTCAGAAGAAGGCAGAACCTGGTTGTACTTGAAACAGGACATTCATTCACACCTAATGTTCGCCAAAAAGGCCCACAGTTATAATCACAAGAGTACTTAGTCTGTTGGTCTGCCCGATTGCCTTGGACAGTTTGGGCATGCTACTGTCAGACACACCAGCTGACTGACTGCTTCTCACCCTGAGAAGAAACGGAAACTCTCCCTCCACTACATGACACTTGCATCCGTAAAGTGGCAATTTCCTCTTTAATCATTATTTCTCTCTCATTTCCCTGCTATCTTCTGTTGACCTTCTTCCAATGATGAAAGGCAAACAATGCTACAAGTCAAACAGCCCTGAAAATTTATTTCACAAATATAGAAGTATCTGACACAGCCTACCATATGCAAAGAAATAACAGTTGTGTACTTGTTGTAGCAGATCACTTCTCAAGAAAAACCTTAAGCCAAGTTGACCTGAGTCCAGAGGGTTGTTAGGATTTTTCCTGAATATTCTGTAAATGGATAACCTCAGTAAATAAAGCATGCACCCATGGCAAGTAGCTGGTGCTTTTGTAATGAACCTTCTGACTTGCTATTAAACATTGCGTAAACACTGCCAGCAAATTCCAGCTGTCAGAGGGCTCCCACCTCCTGGCGACAGTAAAGGGAAGTTAAAATTGACTGAGAGCCAAAATAACCCTAGATTGATACTGCTTCAAGCTTCCACGTCTGCTCTCTCTCCGTAGGCAGTGTGGGAGTCGAGTGGTGCTCTTGGTTCAGACCCAGTATCCTCAGGGTACCACCCAGACACATCAGGGCTCATTGGCTGAGTGCTGGTGCACAGAACATCGTTGTTTACTGAGCGATCATTACAGGGTGCATAGGGGACCCTTCCCTCATCAAGCATGATGATGGTCACCTCTTTTCTACGTGCTTATTGCTTGTCCTGACTCTTCTATTGACTATGAAAAAAAGAAAGTTTCTGGAATAGACATTGCAGAGAGAATTTCCACCAAACCAAAGCCTTTACACATCATTAGAAACCTGCTCATCACAGATCGGAAGGGGGCCTCCCGGATATCACTCATGTAAACCTTATTTTTCTTCCTACTGTCCCACCATGCAGTCAATGAGCATTCGTGGTGGTGCTCTCTGTCTAAACTTCAACCCAGGTGCAGAATGAAATGTATTAAACCAAACTCCACCTAAAAGTGCAATAGGAGGAAAACTTCAAATACTACATAATTCATTCTCTTTACTGTAGGTGCCCTTTTATCACATCACCATATAATTTCTGATTTCTCTCGAAAATATTTTTGGCAATTAAAAGGGATCACCCCTGTTATGAAGAATTCTTATCATTTTGGGACTAATATACAAAGCATGACCAGAAAATAAGAGGTTGGGGAGAGGCACAAGATCATGTATGCCTCTGTAAGAATCCATTACAAGGACATCCAAATGTCTAGACTGTGGCCACAGCCTGCTCCAGTACTGAGTCTGTAGACCCCAGAATGTTACTTTTTGTTTCATGAAGGAAAAGCCATCTTCTCTTCACATAGCAGTTGGCTCCTTATTCTCTTCCATTAACTGGCTATACTTCTAGGAGTAGATGGAGAAGGTAAATCCACTTCCATGAAAATTTCAAGTTCTTCCCATCAACACCTTTCTGAAGGCAAGAAGATAGAAGCAGCAAAGCTCATATTAGTGCTTCAGTGAGCTCCCCGCACTGGCTATACATCAAGGGTTTTCAACTGAAAAGTCAACAGTCTTGTCTGAACTGACCCTGATCTTTCCTCCAGGACCTTTATTTGCCCAAGCAGCCTGAAATTCTGCCTTTCATATGGCAGGATCCTATGTTGCATGACCACCTCGGGCTCTTTGCTGAGGTATCTCTGTTTCTCAAATGGTTATTTTCTGTCTTCAAACCAAAAAAACACTGGATGTAGTTACCTGGAAATTATTCTCCCTCTTGATAAATGTAGGATCTCCACAGCTTCTGTAAAAATGGTCTAATTGGGCTGAATGAGATAGAATCTAGAGGTAGACATCTGGCCCTATCAAAGGCAATGCCAGAATTTACCTGGACTTGAGAAAGACAAGAATTATAATAATCTTGATATATCCAGTTATCCTAAAACACTAGGCTGCCTTAAACCCAGATTGGCCTTTGAATCAGGAGTGTATACATCTGTGCACCTGCTCACACACTAACAAAGCACTATCGTTTCCTTCAATTCTCACTTTTCCATGGTCTTGCAGAAATTCTCTGTTGTATGCCAATAGCTCCCTCCTGCCAGGAATCCCTGCTTTGCTCAAAAAACATATTCAGTTTTTAAAAATTGATGAAGTAGAATCATAGCTTAGTTTTCCAAAACCAAATCTGCCAGCCCTGTATGAGTGGCTCAGGTACACATACTGTCTTTCAAATGGCACTGCACATACAGGTGACATTCTTATATTTAATCTAGTATGAAACTCAGAAAGCTAAAATAATAATGGAATATTTGAATATTAGTGAAATTAAATGTCCCAATCCATCTTTTTGCCCTCCTTTTAGAAAATTTTGTAATGTTTAGTCCAGGACCTGCTGATAATTCAAAATCCTTTGTGCCCTAAAAGGACACGTGCCTCCTACTCTGCTCCAGGCATGCATTCAGCAATGGGAGGTGCCCTCCATTATCATCATCCTGTCAGGTACACACTGCAGGTAAAGTTACCCTGGAAATTTAGCCATATGTTTGGGTTAATACCTACCCTAGACTGTAGTTGTCATTGTACTAGCCTGATTACCTTGTATAAACAATGCATGCCTTACAATGACTGTGCCCTTGAAGAAGAACTAGAAGACTGATAAAAGGGGAACATCCTGCCCTAGAAGGCATCGGAGGCTAGATGCTTGCCAAAGAAACAAGAAGTCAGCAAAAAACTGCGGTAACTAGGGGAAAGGTAAAGGCGGCAGGGGGAGATTGCGACCACCGGCTCAATTCAAGACTGGAAAGACTTGCTCCCCCCACCCGCAAAGAGCATGCGTGCTGATTTACATGGCAAGCAAGGCTAATTTGAACACAACTAACCAATGAGCCATGAACTTAGGCGGGCTTTTTACTAATCATGTAACAATATAAACACGCTGTAGTTCTTTTGTGTGGTGTGGTAGCTTTGTGGAATTACCACCTAGCACCCATCTTTGCGCAAACACGAGATAAAAAAATATCTCGGCTCTGTGGGCAAGATTGGCTTATTGCACACCGGGTACCAGACCCCGCTTGTGGGACGACAGAATTAGCCCATGAATGTGTCGAGCATCACCTCCTCACAGACCTGCAGGCATCCAGTCCTTCCAAAGGTCTAAGTGCAGAAAATATTTACCTTTCTCACTCACCTGGGCTGTTGTTAGTTAACCCATTAGATCGCATTGTTAGTGATGCCAAAGGATGCAAGGAAGAAAACCAGCAAGCCAATCAGTTGGGTACTGTGTGAAGTTTTGAAACTAAGTGAAGCCAAAGCTCGTATTATTTGAATTTTTAGCAGATTGACAGCTGCTGTTCAGAGGCTCCCTGGCAGCTCTTTGGTCAGCAATATGCCACTGCTATGCTTCTAGTCCACATTGTCTGAATCAAAGGAGGTCTGAGTGACAGTGGCACTCACTGGCTTGACAGAAGTCAAGCCAGCAGCTTAAAGGACAGGCAAACCTTGGAGGAAGAAACAGTCTTTTGGGTGTTAACCAATCTACTTTTTTACTTGAATCTGTGTAGAATACATTTTTTCCTCTCTTGCTTTCTGTAATACACCTCCTGGGCATATGCTGTTTGCATTAATCCTCCACAGTAATGGAGCCAATTACTTAGCTTTCATATAGGACTAAGGACACCCTTGCCGTCAGTATCAGAAGAAATAGGCAGAAAACATAATGAACAGGCCCGTGGTTCCTCCCCAGGCCCTTCAGAGCCTTTCTGTAGGCTTGGATCTCTAAGGTCCTCTCCCTGAAGCTCGTGGCTCATTCTCTCAAGTAGAGAGACCGACCTAACCTTGTTTCTCCAACAGGCTAACCCCTCAAATCTTCTTTCCCTTCCCCCCATGGCTTGTCTCTTTCTTTCCCTCTTTTGCTCTGTTTCCCAGACAAATTCAGGAATGAATCTGCACAGCTTTACAGGGTCCCCTTCCACCACCTGGAGTCTTTGTTCTGCCTTCGTCTGTCCTCCACCTTTCTGCTCTCCTTCCTTTGCCAGACAGGACTGCCAAAACGGGTTCTCACTCAGGCTTCAGTTCATCTCCTTTTCAAAAGGAAATAGGACTCCTTTTATTCTGGACCTGACTCCTGTGAGGTGCTGCAATCATGGACCCCTTCAGTTCAGTAGATAAACACAAGCTTAAGGCTAAAACTTAATAGTCCCCATTAAGTATTTAATTCAGGTCTGTGAGGAACCTTACCAGCAGTGCTGCGTACATGTTTGCACAGAGATATCTACAAAATACTAGAGATACATAGCAAATTTACCAGAAAGCAGCACCTGTAGACACACACATCCCCTTCACAGTCACGTCCCGCTTCCAGTCACACCCATTCAAATCCAAAAGGTGAAACTGTGGTGCAAAATAGGAATGCCAATAGATTCACAGGCTCACAGGACTGCAGGATGATTCAGGCTGGAAGGGACTGCAGGAGGGCAAAGCAGAGTGAGTTGTGAGGTGAGACCAGACTGCGCAGGGCTTTATCCAATTGGATTTTGAATCCAGAGGGATCCAAATACGGTTTGGACATACATAGGTGTAACAGAAAGTACAATACCTCTCTGGGTCAAAGTTAAATCCAAGATGGTATAATAAGCCTCCCACTGTTCTGTTTTCCAGTGGAGATCTGATTTTGGTACACTTCTCAGGCTGAGATCCAGGCTCTTTAGATGAGCTTGCATGGCATGATGCTTATTGCTCTACGTTGCCACGAGCATAAGGCACTGGCGTGTTGCTGTGGAAGTAGCCTCCATGACAGTGACAAATTGCTCACAAGGCAAATTATCACTAGAAGACCACCACTGCATTACCACTTTGCTTTTCTCTGGGGATATATTGGTAAATAGACATGCTGTAACACGGAAAGCTAAGAAATACTGACTAAATGACAAAGTCTAGTGATTCTTAAAATGTAAAAGAGAATCAACGTACTGGACCAGATGCCCTGTGAAACAAGACTCCTCCCATCTTAAACTGTCCTCTGCAAGGTGCTCGAAGAGGCAGTCCAGACTAGTAATTTATACAATATCAGGAACCAACAGAAATACTAAAAGTTATGAATGTCCTCTGGAATCAACTGCCTTGATTGGCAAAGGATGGTGACCTCCAGCAAGAAAAATTTTCAGAGCTGTTCTTCATACACTACTGTGTTGGTAGTACCTCAGGACACATGCTGTTAGTTAAAAGCACATGCAATTGGCAGGATTCACCTACAAATTCAGACACATAAATTTAGGTGTCTGACTATAAGTGCCTATATGTGCCCTTGTGACTTAATTCAGTTGTCTAGATCTTGAGTGTCGTTTGAGATGCTTTATGACAGCTGATGTCCAATGAGTAGCCCAGAAGGGTGTTGCTCTCCCATTGGGCCTCTGAACCTCAGGAAGGTGTCTCAAATATTCTAAGATGCCTGAAGTTGGACTAGACGCCCATGCCTAGGCAAGTAAGTAGAGGCTTAGTCTGCATTGTCATTATTCAGTGGAGATCTCCTGAATATAGTCGGTGGAGCCTTAACCTAAACAGACACTTAGGTTTGTTCAGCAGTAATTGAACCCTGCCTTTAGTGTCATTTCAGACACCATGCAGCATTGGAGATACCTGCACAGGGTTAACAAATGTGACATATGGGAGATTTGTTGCCTTCTGGATCAGCAGCTGCAGATCAGGAAGGGTACCTAGGGCACTGCTTGCCTTCAGCCAACCAAATAGAGCCCCTGTTGTATTTTATATCATAGGCAACCTGTCTTTGATAGTTGTGCTGCTCAAGGAACAACGTTTTACTCATGCCATTATCCTCCTAGTAGGCTCCTCTGCAAAAGCCTTATCAGCTTTGGCATATAGAAGATTTCCATGTGTTCTTCCATGGCCTTCAGTGATAGCATCTTCATTGTTGCTCCCAATATACACCTATACTTGGACACTCTTGACTGAGAGACAACGTAAATATCTCACAGCTTCTGTCTGCCAAATTTTAAGTGAGTTTTAGACTGGTGTGAAAACAGTGAGACTTACTTCCACTCCCAGAAGGAGCATTTGCAAAGCATTTGGAGTTATTTACTGACAGAATTGATGGAAATGACTTCTAGCAAGCCCTCCTGACTTGTGATAAAACACCTATGTGTTGAATTTAAAATCTACAAGATTTTTTATCCAGTCTTTGCGTGTTTAGCTCTATCATGAGTAGAAGATAGACAGACAGATTTGTCTTGAGAATAAAGGAGATGCACAGTAGAAAGGAAACAGATTTGTTTCTGTATTAGACATTAAAAGACTTCTTTTTCTTTAATTCAGACTGCTCCCTGCAGGTTTCTCTGCTTCTTAATTTCACATACTAATCCCTTTTAGGTCGTGTTAGGGAAAGGAGAGACTTGAGGACTTATACCAAGAGAGACAGATGGGGTTAGAGATGTCCAAGGATCCTGCTGTAGATATCCCAGAAAATGGTTATACAGAAGGAATAATTCTTCAGTCAGAAGCAGTACCATTACAGTTGAATTACAACACAACTATTAAACTTACAACCATTCCTAAGTCTTTTGGATTTGCCATGAGCAGTTTTGCCTGAGCAGAGAAGTCATGACCAGTTAATACCTTCAATTTTAGGCTTACGCAGGATATGATTTCTGATCTCACCTAACTTATTAAATTCCATCCAAAGTGCTCCTGCAGTGCATAAAAGTTGATCTGAATGTAAAGGTTTGTGAGGTTTGGCTATAAGTGAGATTTGACTAAAAAATGAAAAGGTGTATGAATCACTCTGAAAAATGAGCAGGGAAGAAATTGGGCATTCGTGCTTGTCAGCAACGTTATTGATGGTATATTCATCTCCAGGACGTTACCCTGTGTTGGAAAGCCACAGCTATGTAATTTCTTAGCTAAAGTAGTAGCCATAAGCCTGCTATAACCCTTCCTCTGATGCTCTGGCAGAGCATAACCATGAATCATGGCGGCAAACTGGTCTGTCAGGCTCCAGGAGAGGGGATACCCGTTGTCATCCAAGACACAGACACTGGGGAAGGAGGAAATGAGGTTAGCAAGGTACTTCTGGCACCTTGGGTTGCCTCCCCGTGACCAGGTTTTGCTGAGCAGGCTGGCATGGGAGATGTCCAGGTAAGCCAACGTTAATTTAGGGTCCATCCTAAGAGACAGCACAGAAAGCGTATTAGGCAGAAAGCTGTGCCTCATATTCTCCAAGCAACTGTACTAGATTTAAAGCTGTCTTCTCCAGCCAAATAGATTTCCAGGTCTATATCGGAAAGGGGAATCAAAGTGAGCTGAGTTCATTAGGCTGGAGGTTTGGGAATAATTACAGAGGACAGCACCTCTCCATTTTAGGTTTTTGTTTATATAAGTTCCTGAGCCCACACAACACACTCCAGAGTGCCTTATTCCTTACAGGAAGAGCGAGGACTATGTTAAGGAAGGCAAGAAGCCTCAGTAACATATTAGGTGGCACAGGGGAGTGGAAAGGATATGATTTCCAGTCTCTCATCCTCCAAGACTGATAGATTCTCTCTGGATTTCAAATCCACTGCTGAGAAATTTATCCCAGGAAAAATGGAGCCTCTGGTTCCCCTACTCTTCTGCTCTGATGTCAGATCAATATCTCACCAGTAGAGGGATGTTAGAAAACTTAGAAGGCTTCAAGCAGCTGAGTAAAGCCCCCTTGTGCAAAACAAACTTTGTGGGAGTCCCAGATCCATCTATCAAATCTAAGGAGCTTTAACACAGGAAAGTCAAAGGAAATGGAAAGCAGACCTGTGGATCCCACATATACATGATGAGAGGAGGGGATGGGGACTATTCTGGAACATAAAAATGCAAAAGTGATAGACTGATTAAAGAAAAATCTTGGTAAGTGTTTAAGGTAATAGTTCCTTCGTTACCAAGTAATTCCTCAGTCAGGTTTTTGACCCAGTCACAGAGAAAGCCTAGCAGTTTTCCTGATATTTTTGATGTAAATGTACTTTCAGGAAATACACTGCTATAGTAACGACGTCAACAAATGACACGGAGTGCTTAGACATACTGAAGTCTGATATCTGGCAGCATGTCCGTGTCTGCATGGATTACCGTCTGGAAAGAGGGTGTTTTCACATCTACCTGCTTAGATAAAGCCACAGTTCTGGATATTTCACATATTCCATCCTGGAGCCCTGTGTATACAAAGATAAATATTAAGGCACTTTAAAAAGAAAGCTTTTTTTTAAAAAAAAATAAAGTCCAATAGTACACTTTTAATGGAATTAGCCAGGTATTTGAAATCTCCAAAATTATTAACTAGGTTCCCTCCACATTCTGGCTGTAGCTTTACATACCTGAAGGTCAGAAGGCACCACACTTTTCATCTAATCCAATGACCAGAACAATGAGGACACAGACCCTCCCCAAGTGACCTCCCCATCCAACTCCTACCCTCAGTTTGAGCCACAGTAAATTACCCAGTCCTAATACAAGGATTTCAATCATGGAGGAATCACCTATTCTATTAAGCAAGTTCTTCTACTGATTGGTAACCTTCACCATTAAAAATGTGTACGTTATTTCCCATTTAGGTCTCGTCTGGGTTCAGCTTTCAAGCACTGGCTCTCACTAAACCTCTAATTACCGCATTCACTACTGCTCAGCTCAGTCTGTATGTTGTCTACAGAATCCTATGGCCAGCAGCAAAATTAAACATAAATAAACATGCCTTCCTGACAAGGAAATAGCTTCATCTAATTGAAAGCAGAACTTGAAATGGTAACAGTGAATATGATATGGATGAAATTCAAAAGCTAGAAAAGCCATATCCTAGATCTTGTGTTTTACTTAAGTACAAAAAACCTTTCTACAGAGCAGAATGGCAGGGTCTACACTCCACGAAGACTTTATCTATTCTGTTTCCTCTAAACCAAGTAAGGCTGGACTGTACCTTGTACCTGAAAAAATTGTCCCCAGTTGATGGCATTTGTGTTTTCCAGTAGCTCCTGGTAAGCCTGTATCAGCTTTGGTATAAAGCTGCAAGAGCATTGGTATAACGGTCAAGATCATCCCTCTCATTCTGGGGAGAAAAAATATGGAAGAATCAAAATTCTCCCCCTTCCCACACACACATCTTTCACATTGGAATCAAAACTCCCTCAAAGCCAACCCCAGAGATCTAAAAAATGTTTCGAGCTTCAGGGTGGCTTCTTTTAGGACATTTTCAGTAGCAACTCTCAAGCAAGACAGTAGAAATATCTGTTGCTCTCCACAGTGTCATATTAGCAGGAAGCAGCAATGGTAGTAAGTCCTCATGTACCCAAGGCACAGTAACCCAAACCTGGCGGCGGTTTCTTGAAACTCTTGCCTAACTCATTGTTCAAAGCTCACCTCTACTACTGGTTGTCCCAAAAAACACGCTGTGTTATTTGGTTGCCAAGGTCAACGTGTTTAGACTGCATCTCTTCTGGTAAACAAAATAGTACCAATGCTTGTTCTCTGCCCCTGAGCTGAAATAGCACAGTCTGGCCTTGTCAATACTGTTAAACTCTCTTAGTCTCCAAAACAGGCTGGAAACGTCCAAACTGCCAACTAGGGATTGTCTGTGTCCTATGCTGACTCCTGCATTGCTGGCCTAGGAGAGCCAGTTGTCCCAGAGACCACACCAAGGATTTAATTGTATCCCATATGAGCCTACACCAACAAGGGCTTGTCTCCTAGCCTGGAGTTGGGGAAGCACCCACAAAGTCATGCAACTCAAAGATTGCTTTATCACGGTGGACAGAGGGGGTTAAGGCAATGCTCCCTCCCAGCTTCTCTTTAGCACTGCCTGCTACGGACCAAAAGACTGCAGAAGGACCCTTCTTTCACCCTGTAGCCTCATCTGCCCCATCACAAACTCACTAAGGCTGTTTTTTCTGTCTGTCTGTACAAAGGCTAGAAAGACCAACGAATCCTTGGAAAGTTTCATCAAGTGGCATGAGTGCAGGTAAAATGTTCTCTCCATAAGCTATGCAAGTTAATCTTCGGTTGGTGCAATCAGGATAATTACAATCAATTAGAGCGTGTACTTCATAAATAAGTTTGGTTACGCTATAATCACTAGGCAGAATGTTTCAGGAAAGAGCAGCACTCCATACAGTGGGCTTTGTGCTGGCACCCACTGGGATGTCTTATTGTACTTCACAATTGTTACACCCCGTTACACACTTCCCAGATAAAGCTAGCCCCATCCGCAAAGCTCTCAGAAAGCTGAGAGGAAGGCCCCAGTCATGCTGGATCCACCTGTCAGAAACAAAGATAAAAAACACATCAATCTACCTCCCTCTGAGGCCGGGTGATAACAGCTTTGAAGTCTGGCCATGAGATCACCACCACTTCCTTCCTGAAGGGGTTCCCTTGGCTGATGTTCATCACAGCTCCATAAACCTGCAGGATGAAGAGCCGAGAGAAGAAAGACAGTTTGAGACATGCTAACGTGGCACCTGTGTTATAAACCAGAGACTGAGCCAGCGACACGGAGCTGAAAGCACACGTTTAGATTTTCATACACACACACACATCACATAGGTTGATACCTACACACTCATCAGTAAGGCATATTACCATGAGATAAACCATTGTCTAATTATGCCAACCCTAATTACTTTGGAGGGGAGGTGGACTGGTTTGCTTCTTAAGTATGTGGATTTGGGTTAGCAAGCAGGGCCAGACAGACATCTCACATGTAGTCATCTAAACAGCAAATATCAGTCAGTCCAGAAGAAGCACAACCCTCTGCCCACAACTTTGATTCCCCGACAAATGTCCTGATTCACTGATGGAAATACCACAGAAAACGACAGGTCAGCGCTGTGTTACCTTGAGGGACTCGGGGAAACTCCGCTTTGGCATTTTCTCCAGTATCTGCAGCTTCATGGAGCAGTTGAGCACCAGCATCTTCCTTGCTGGGAACACACACAAGGTATAAAGAGTAACTCAGAAAAGCAATAACGTGGAGGAACTGAGTGGCATAATTGCTAATTTCATAAAATACGATAGCTCCCGCAAGTGCCCTGTTTCAGCATTTTCCTCTGGAAAGCGTTTTGGGAATAAATCTTTTTTTCCAGTAGATGGATGGGCAGAGAACAGCAGGGTGAGATGGTGTTTGGCAGATCAAACTGGAGTCAGAAAATCGTGGGCTTAATTTGCTATTCTATACCACGTTTCTTTTGTAACATCAGGCAGGTCACTTACAGATAGGTTAAAAAAAGAGGGCTTTCTCATGTCTGCCCCAAAAAATCGTGTTAGTTTTTGCTGCTAAAAACCGTAAAAATAAATTCTTACCACCAAATTCTTTAGGCCTAGATACGACTGACCTCTCTTACTGGCTACTGACAAGTAATTTGTACTATGTTAATTCAGCCTTTAACTTTTTAGGCTATGATTTGGGACAGTTCATCCCCCAGGGTAACTTCTTCAGCAGAGGAGTTACTGCGAGAATGACAGCCACAAATCTTATTTGTGAAACACCTGCCTTGCCTTGGCAATTTTTTTTTCTTTCCACCTTTGCTGTAAATCCAAACTAGCCCATCCAAAACAACATAGTTACGGTCTGTCAAAAAACAACAACAAAAAAAAAAACCACACAAAAAAAACCCAAAACCAACCAACCAAAAAACCCAAGAAGCAATAAAACTGTATCTTCACTTAAAAAGTCCAAGGAAAGAATTCAAATCCTAAGGTTTCTTAGAAGTACCACATCCTTCATCCTCTCTTTTACCTCTTAAATGTGCACCAGTTAATCTTAAAAGCATTTCCCTTTGCTGCAGTTCATTATAAATCTTAACATGCCTTACAAATTATTGCAGCCGTCAAGCATCCACCTTACTACTAACGAACATCTTATAATGTTAGCAGCCACCTCTGAGGATCACAGATGGAGAATAAATCCTGTAGCAGGGGGCTAGGTGGTCATCCATCCTCAGCTCCCGTGTTTGCTTATTAGACCCTGTATGGCTACTACCAAGGTACTGATCCAACAGACAGATCACAAGTAAGGCAACAAGGTGTTGCTCAGTCTGATTTTCCTATGTTTTTAAAGGAAATAAAAAGCACCCGCATCATACAAATGTTGAAGGGTCTTAGCATTGATGACTTATCTTGTCAGCACTATATGTTAACCTTATAGTTGATCTTCTGCTGCAAGTTCGTCAAGGAGTCTTTCCAAGATCACTGCTTGGAAAGAAAAAGGCTTCTATTCACTTAATACAATGGGCCAATATGGCCATTTTCTTATTTTTTTTCATTCTACAGGTTGCACAGCATGTATTTTTTTCTAAAGGCTTTTGCATCTCGCAACTTGAATCTTCCTTCCAGGCTATGTTTAGGTTTCAAACATTTAGTCCAGTTTCCAAGTGACAAGGCTTTGTTTAACAGAGAAACAACGCAACAGTCAGCACTAATTGCCTCTTGTCGTTGTCCTCAGCAGTCAGATTTAGGGTTGAATAAACCACAGCGTTAAGCAACACACGTACACAGGCAATCTGCTCCCCAGGTCAGGGTAGAGATACACGAACAGAGCAATATAGTGAAGCTCAGGCTGCCCCACTAAGACACCTGTGCGTTAGGAAAATATCTTCCAGAATCTGTGATCCACCATCAGCCTCAAACCCTCCCCTTGTTCCTTGTCTTGCTTCACCAAACATAAAAATTAAAAAAAAAAAAAAAAAAAAATAGCCCTTTCTATGATCACATGTGCATATTTACCTTTATTGAAGCTTAAACTCCATTTTTTCACCACATTCAGGGGGAAAATTGCCTCTGTGTCACAGCGCATCAGTATGCATGTAACTATATCTAAAGGCAGCGTTGATACGCGTTTGAATACGCAGCTACTTGTACTTAAGGACAGTTCTTATATCTCTATGCCTGGAAGTGCTTTCAGATTGACAACGAATATTGCACCAACAGATGACCTGATTGCTTACCTGCTTTCAATCTTGTCGCTCGTCCTTCCAAATTGCAATAAGCTTGAAGATAGGAGACAATCAAATGCATCCACTTTGTGGCCGCTTCTGCATGAGGGATGACAGGGGTCCTTGTCCAGAATCTTAAAACTGTAAAATATAATTTGATTGATCAAAATTGTTCTAAATTGGTATATTGTTCCTAAAAGCTTTGTTCTTTCTTTCCTTTGGGGAGCATGGAAATAAAAGCCAGAGCCAGCCACACCTTTGGCGGAGGAGGGACCCTAAGCAGAGTTAATGAAGCGTCAAAAGGCTTGTTCAAGAGAATAGGCTCTAGCAAGAACCTTTAATTTTTTCAGTAAGACATTTAATCTCTTTGCATTCATACCAGTGAATGATCTGCTTTGCGCATCATCACCCTTCTTCTTCCCAGTGGTAGTGAAATTAAAGTGGTCAGTTCTCATTCGCAGTGCCAAGCTTCATACCATGAGGGAATTAAGAGCCTGAGATAAACTGAGACACGTTCTGCCAAAGAGAGAACCTGGGAAAAGCTAAGCAGCCCCAAGCATCATTTTGAGGTGGCAGCCCTGTTCACCCTTTGCCCGATTTTTCATTTGTCCTAGACAGTCCAGTTTGACGATGCTCAGCCATATTGCCCTTTTGATTTGGACTTGGTAACGTACAGCACAAGGCAGAAGAGTCAATAGAGAAGGAACATTGAAGCGTTATGGCAGAGCACATTCAGAAAGATGCTTTGAGCACGGGGCATAGTTGATATGGGATAT
>NW_008824359.1:5430882-5439474 GCF_000699105.1 Pygoscelis adeliae | reverse complement strand
AGAAATCTGTAGCTTGTAACTTACCTACCTGAAGCCAAGGTTTGTGAAATTGAAGAGTTTCAGATGCTCCCAAGTCAAATCACACAAGTTCACAGCTCCACGCGCTCTGATCAACAGTGAACCTTCTCCTAGGAGAGTCGTCTAATTTCACCAGAAACCAAAATCTGACCATTCTGCAGCTCTGCCCAAGGGTATCCACCATCAAATAAGTTGAGCTAAGACCACCTCCTAAAAGGCTGGGTTTATATTCCTGTTTTATGTTGTCCCGTTTATATGGGCATGACAACCCCAAAGTAACAGCACCCACAGCCAGCCAGGCTATCATCAATCACCCCACGTCAGGAAAAAAAATAAAATGAAAATAATTATGGCTTGCGCCTGTAACTATCTAGCCCTGTAAGGCAGTACCTCCATTGCTAGTGACACCTTTGCACTGTGTTCACAAGGCCTCAGGATTGAGGCTCATCAGGTGCTCTTTGAATGGTTTTTTTACCTAGCTGTGTAATTTAGCGTTTCCTCTAACTGACCGGGTGTCTATGAACAATTATTTTATTTTCATTATGTTTGTATGGTACAACCAGAGTTTTATACAGACAGCAGTAACAAGCAGTCATTCTATTTCAAATGAGGTATTTATGACCAACATAATGACGTGATATAGAGAAATACAGGCAGAGTATGACAGCAGAGGCCTTGAGAAATGGAGATATGGGACGCGGTGCAGAGAAGTACAGGTGATAAGCGATGGGGCACGGGAGAGCGGTGAGGACGATAAGAGATGAGGCTTGGCACGGGAGACCCCTCCGCTACAAAGAACTCACCAACAATCAGCTCAGGAAATACCGACCCGGAGCTGGACAAAACTGGTTTTAGGAGTAAGAAAGGAATAGCACCTAACATACATAAAAGGTATTATACGCTCCCCCCCAAGGAGTGCTTCCTCTTTGCATTTAAACAGTATTTTGAGCATAACACATTGCAATCTAAACAACTAGATTTGGAAGGAAGGGAAGAGACCACAAATCTCAATTCCAGGAGCTGACCGCATCAGAATAATCGCAAAAGGTCTTGTAATTACAGCCTTTCCTGGGGAAACACAGAAAATGCTGCAAATAATAGCTAAGAAAAAATTCATCCTACTTCAGTACCCTGTCTTTCAGTGCCAGCATCTATGATTAAAAGTACATCAACAACGTATCACTACTTTGTCCAAGCCATTTAATTGTCTCTGATGGACACACGCTTCAGAGATTTGTTTACTTCTTTTTCACATTTGTACACTTTGGCTCACACAGAATCTTCCGGCACTGTTACACAGAGTACCTTACTTAAAGAACTTGCTGTCTAGCCACCAAACTGGCTATTCCCTCATTCCTACGTTGTAAAAAGCAGCGAGTAACCAATCCCTACTCAATGCTTTCATGAAACGCCTTACACCTTTATGATTTCCTTCTTCAGGTATCGATGTGGTTCATGAAGTTCAAAACCCACATAGTAAACTGCTCGCAAGTAAGTCACCCTTAATGAAAGCAAAGGCGTGTATCCTAACTTAACAAAAATTAAGCTAGCTGGCATGCAGGAAAATCATGAACCCATAAACTGGATTAAATTACTTTGGGGTAGTGGTTATGTCAGTAAGTGACCACTCCCCTTGCTGAGTGATCAAAAATTTGAGAAGTATTTCTACATATTTATACACTTTTTCATGTGATTCAGTACAAAGCAAGCAATTAGTCTGGTTTTCCTGATCCTACATGTAGCAACTACGGAGAGGCTTTTAATCTCTCATAGGAGAATAATTAGCTCACGTCTCAGTAAGAGTACCAGCAGCTTGTAAACAAAAGAACAAGTGTTTGTGTGGTAAGTCAATGTAAAGAGCGCTGCTGTCTTCTAGCGTATAATTTGACTGGAGAAAGCACTTTATAATACCTGAGTCTTTTAAGGGAGAAGCTCTATCATAGAAAAAATAGAGGAGAGATTAAAGCACATGGGAAAATAGACTTTTGGCCTAATTTCCTTTCTCTAAAGCTGAAGAATACCTGGCAGCTAATGAAATATAAGGTGAGTACACAACTCTGAGATTAGAGCTTTGCTCTATAATGTTTTTACCTGCTTTCCCCAACCATCTGGATAAACCAGGTGTAAATGTCGCCTTTTTTTTTAAAGTGGTGAATATGAAAATGTAAAAAAAATGTGATAAAAATTATTGAATTTCCTGCCATGGAGGTTTTTTATTAAAAAATGGTAAGAAAGTTGAACAGGGGATTTGCAACTGAGCATTAGGTAAGCATATTTTTACTACGTGTTTCCAGTTTAAAACAGAAGTTAGTTTGGTAAGAGATACTGCCTTCACCGTTACAGATGTGATATAAAACTCCAAATACAATGGAATAGATTGCCTTATTCCATAAAAATGCCCAAATAAGCCCAGGATCCATTTCCCTCCCTTCTCCTAAGACAGTATATATCATTATTAGAAGTCACCACAGGTCCAAAAAACCGCCCCCAGAAAACCTTGATCGCTCATCACTTAAATCACCAGAGTCCCAGAATGCACCTACAGATTTATATACCAATATTCATAGAAAATGTGTTAACAGAAATTCAGCAGTCACAACAGTAAAGCCATTAGGAAGAGAACGCTGTTTCCATGACCAGCACCCTGCTGCTCTACATTAACACAGAGTGCTGGCTTAGGTTATACGGAGTCCCCTTTGAAGAAGATATTTCAGTTTCTCAAAGGAAGTCCACCTTCTCATAGGTCTTTTCAATGAGGGTTAACATGTTCTTCAAGTCAGCTGACTGCTGAATAGTGTTCATATCCTTTAAAAGACCTTTCTGGTTTTTTATCTTCAAAATTTCTTCCTAAAGAAGGAAAGAATAATAGACAACAAATAAAAAACAGCTTTCCCCGAGTCCAACAGAAATTTCATTTTCATGCAGCCTAGCTGTACCTGAATAAAGCTAAAATAAAAAGGATTTGAAGACACAGAATGAGACAGTATTCCTTCCACCATTTACAGAGAGATATATTTCAGAAATTATTACAGGTTCCCTAGGACCACAGGTTCCTAGGGAAATTACGTGTGATCCTTTAAATTACAGGTTTTCTAGGATTTTGTTCTGTTTTTAAAACATAAGCATATAGTTCTCAATGAAAAGGAAAAAAAAAAAGAAAAAAGAGAAAACATCAGATATTTCAGAATTTTCAGAATTGCTCCCTCTGGCAGAGGTTAAGTGATAAAAGCAGATTCTGTTGCCTTTCTTCTCATAGCCAAGGTGTCTCTGAAAATATATTCCATGCTCACCTGCAAAGTGGGTGCCTGGAAGCTGCGCTTGGGCAGTTCTGGAAGGTGGAGTGCTCCACTGCCATTTTCCTGGAATACCTAGAAGGGGAAAAAGAGGGGGGAGGGCAGGGAAAAAACAAACCCCAAACCATCAGGCACACAAGTAGGGAAATAACTGGCTGTCATTATCCAACTTCTGAAAACTAAACTTCTTAATTTTGCAACTGAAGTTGGAAAGATTGAAGAGATACACTCCCAAAGGCAAATAAGGCCTTCCTTATACAACACAGAAACAGCTTGGGTGCGATAGCTCTGGAAACACATTCTCCCTAGAGGAATGCAGCAACAGCCATTGGAAATACCTTCCTGGCCTTTTTTTCATCTTCCTCTAACTGGCTCTTGAGCACCTGGATTTTGTACTGCAGTTGCTGTATAGTTTCTTCAATGCGTTCTGCTGATCGCTCAGCTTCATTTATTTCTTCCTAAGACAAAAGAGACACAAAAACAGAACAAAATTTGCTTTAGAGATGGTGAGCCTTTTGCGTATAAGATACTGATAATCAGCATCAGCTCAGTCACTGAAAAACCATCCAAAAAGATACACTGCTTTGTAGCAAACGTGGGTGACAATGATGAACAGTGGACAACAACTCTGCAACAGCAGAGGAATAGCCAGCAGACCGTCTGCTAAACAGTCAGAACACACCGAGCAGCAGCAGACAGGTAAGATATGTTCCTCCCTTCCTTGCCTTTCATACCTGCAGTTGTACCAAAGACTCTTCATTTGTCTCAAGCATTTGTTTCTCTGCCATTTGAAGGCTCGGGACATTCTTCAGGTTGCCCAGCTTCCCTGGAGGTACCTTTAAAGTCTTGAAAAATCTCAGCACCCTTTATTATAGAAAAAGGAAAGCATGACTTGTTTGGAGTTCTTCGCAAAACAAAAAGAAAACTGATTAATGACTTCACTGGGGAAAAACTAAACTCAGTTTAGCCCAATTGCTGCCAGTGAAGTAAAAGGATCCAGACAGGAAGAAAAGCTGTCTTGAATTGTTTTCCAAAATCACGTGGAATAGATGGCTAAGGAAGGAACCAGGAACAAGAAATCCCACCATTCTAACCTTTGCTATTGCACTGACGTGTGGTTTCTATCCCATTGACCTGTACACTCCCCGACTATAAATTGGCATTAACTAGTATTTTCCCAGTTCCGACCTTTCTGCTTTTCAAAGTAAAACTAAGTTCTAAAAGCAGCATTTTTAACCGCTTCCAAACAAAGATAATTTTAGTAAAATCTGTAAATGCTTTTGTGAAATGTGATACACAGTTTTATGCCAGAGGAATAGCTTTAGCTTGCTCTCAAAGGTCCTGATTCTGAGGAAGGCTTGAATTCTTCCAAGTTGGATCTGTCTGTTACATACACCAAACCGCCACAATTTCCATGCATCTCAGATGAGATTGCAGGAGTCTGGCAACTTCAGAAATTAAACACCTCACAAATTAAACATTGTTAAAAAAACCAAAACAAAACATTTACAAAAAACTAGCTCCTCATGTTTGAGCCTTGAGGCACTGTAAGAACAAAGAAAGCAACATATCAACATAGAGCCTGAGCCTGTAAGAGCCTGGTATACCGACACACATGCACACAAAAATTCTCAGACACTCAAGCATATGTAATTACTCCCACAATGACATAAAAAAAAGCTACAAGTTATGCCCCAACAGAAAATTTCAATTCTCCTTGAAGAAACTTCAACAGTCAGAAAATGAATTAGCTTTTAAGAAAATTTAGCTGTAACTGCTCCCACCACTATCATAAAATGATAACAAAATAAATAGCTGCCCACAAATTTAAACCCTGTATAAAGAGTACAAAGCTGATTCAAGGAGCTCTTAAGAATACCTCCTAGGTTCTGTCATGCATATAGAAGTAGATAAAGTGGGTCTTTCAACAACTCTTGCTTGTCTGCTTCAATCAAGGTACCGTCAAGATATTTCCCTCCTTTATTTTGTATCAGCTCTCCCTTCCAAGATTTCCTAAATGTGATTGCTCCCAGGAGCAATTCTGTAAGTATGGTAGAAAACAACATCCTTTCTCTCCCCTTTTTTTATTTTTTTTTAAATTATAATTTCTTACCTGTCTTTCAGCAAATTGAGGTGCTTCTGAACATCATCTTTCCTCTCACTTTGTTGGCACAAAACAGATCTGGAAAGAAAATAAAGGCAGAATTTTCATCGCAAAGCCTGCAAGCACAGAGAACACATCAAGTGAAGTGAACATAGTCAAAACTTCTCTAGCTAAAAATTTCCAACTTCAGACAGAAAGTGTTATATTATACCAGACAAAATATACACAGCCAGCCATATTGCCCAAAAAAGCTCCAAAGTTTTTCCAGTTCAAGCAATGTTATGATTTTTACTTTATTCCTTGTGGAAACAATGAAGAACCACCAGGATATTTGGCACTTACAGTATTACTGAATCCATTACAGTTTCCAGAAACTGCCTACTACTCTCTGAGAGAGTCTGCCAAGATCGTATTTTAGCACTGGTTAGCTTCACCTTTTTTGAAGAACCTTTTTCTCCTGCTAACACAAAGGAAAAAAGGAAAAGATATGATTTGTCAAACCTGGATAGACACCTTTGTGACTCAATTCAGTCAGATCATAGTCAAAACAGTTAAGATTTTTCTGTGTCAGAAAACTATCAGGTCAAATCTATCCACATTAGGTGGTACTTACTATTTGCAAGTCACAAGTTGTTTAAAAAGCACAAAATAGAAAAGGTTCTATCTGTTTAGAATGAAACTGCTGTAAGAAACTCTCCCAAAGTCATTGGCAATACAAGTGAGAAAACCCAGAATGAAATAAGAGTGGGAATATACGTAAGTGAGAAACTCAATGCAGCAGGGGCCTCATCTCATTCGTATGTCCAATACAACACATGCCACTCTTGAGAGAGGTTGGCAGAGAAGACAATGACTTCCGAAGAGAAAGTTAAAATGTTGTGGGTGCTTGTGGTGGAATTTTACAAGAGAAGAACACTTCTTGCAAACAAAACGTGTGCATATACAACACATGATACAAACGCACACTAGCTAACGACTGTACTGCGAATACTCGCTGTTACTGTTCAGAAAGAAAACTCTGAAACTTATTTCAGTGACATCTCACATCTATGACTTCAACACAGCAGTTACTACTTTTACTTTCAGTGTTTTCGAAAAACAAGACACATAGGACAAGGGAAGAATGCAATCCTACCTGCAGGGGAATAGTCCCCATGTTCCTTAGCTTTCCTTTTGACTGTCTGAGTGACCTGCTGAAGAGAAAAAATTACAGCAAATGTGGTAATTTTGAAACTGCTGTGCAACCATTCATCTACTACTAGCAACCCACTATAAAAAGGCCATGAAAGCACTGACAGAGGTCTACTGACGCTGACCACAAAAAAGGCTTTTTGAACTGTGAAACAGGAATTCATCTCAAGCAGGTTAGAGAAAGCAATTCTCTCTTAATTCCTCCCATTCCAAGAATGAGGTCATGAAATAAGAAATGCACGAGATGTTTGGCTATCCAGCCACATCTGGCGATCATGCCGTTCACAAGTTCAGTGGTTAAGCAAACTCTCTCCAACAGAAAGCTGCCTAGGCCAATCCCGAGACACGCGGAGAATATTTTCCAGAACTGAGTAAACATCACCTGAGCTGAACGAACTCTGACTTTATCACTCTGCTCAAACAGATGCTATGCAGCTCTTCAGAACTCCACAGCCAGCTTGCCTTTTTATTAATCATCAGGCAATGCTTCCCTCTACTTGTCACAGGCACACTAGCACGCAACTAGAAATTCTGGAAACCAGGGAGCAGCTAAAGCAGTGGGTCTCAAAAGAGCTGTTCACACTGGACATTTCCTCAAGAGGACTACCTTTAGTTAATGAAATATTCTCTATAAATTCCATTAAAAAACTGATCAAAAATGCCTTTTTTTTTTTCTTCTGTCTCTCTTCGGTTACTTTTCTAATTTCTTTAATCCAAAATAATTATTACCTTTCTTTTTTGACCTTGTTTTCTTCCTTCTCCATCTGTTCCCTTTTTTTTGCTGGAAGACCCTTGTCGATTTTGGGATTTAAACTTTTTTTTTGCAGATCCCCCGCCAGTGGTCTCCCCCATTTTACTGGAAGATGCGTGGCGGCGTTTCATGATCTGTAAACCAAATGGAACAGGAGGAAACAAAACCAAAATTAAAATCCAGCAATTATAATCCATACAGTACAAACCAGACATTAACAAGCAAAATGATGGAAATACCCAGTGCTAAATGACCCAAATGTCCGCATATTTGCTAACCCAAAGCCTAAATCTTGCATATTTATCTAAGTGCAGGACCACAAAAAAACATCCCCATTTGCCTTTTAGACAAGTCTTTCCGCGTTCCACATCTCTTTCTAAGTGTAAAGCCAGCACGTCTGTACGCCAAAGAGCAGCAACGGCAATTCAACGGTAACCACACTGAGAACAGGCTAAATTTGTTCTTAAAGGCCTCCAACAACAGTAATTCTTTATCTTTCTAATGCAGTTCAGCGCAGTCATCCCATTACCAGAACCTTCTACCCCAGCGCCTAACCATACCGTTCCTTGCTGCAGTTTACACCTTTAAAAGTTTATTTTCTTACTCACTATAGAGATGGAGGAAAAAGAAAGTCACACAGACGACAGGAATCGTTACACCCACCTAGCCTTCTGTTTTCTAAGCACAACGACTCAGACGTACTCAGTTTTTCTCATCCCCACAGGCCACTTCTTCCCTCATGCAGAGGCCCCCGACACGACTCGCCAGGCGACAGTCGCGACCGACACCGGGTAAATAAGTCCTGCCTCTCCCCCCGCCTCCAATAACTACCATAATACGGAGGCCGTGGTCTGCTTCTCAGGGCACACCTCGATGGGCAGCACGACGGCTCGCCATGTCGCCGTGTCGCGACAGCGTCCGGACGCGACTCGGGTGGGACAGCACTTGCAACGTTACCTCAGCGTGCGAGGCGCGGACTACAACTCCCGGCATGCAACGCTGCCCGCCACGGCCGTGCACCGAGCGAAAGGCGTGCTGGGAGTTGTAGTCTTCACCACTCTTGCTCCCCCCGTACCCCCAAACTCCTGCTCCCCGTCGCTGCCGGATAACAGCGCGGGAACCTCCACAAAACCTCCCTCCAGCTCATCCCCCCCGAGACTCACCGCCCCGGCGCCTCCTCAGCGCTCCCGCCGACCCCGCCTTAAGCCGCCGAGCCGTTAGCAAACCCTTTTCCC
>NW_008824359.1:5412774-5430580 GCF_000699105.1 Pygoscelis adeliae | reverse complement strand
GGCCGGTGAACGGTGCTTTCCGGTCCCTGCCCCCGTCCGGCTGTGGGTGCCGTGGTGTGAGGGGTGGAGGGAGGGGTGCGGAGGAGGGTGACGGGGACAGGGTGACCCCGAAGGAACCGCGAAGGTTCGGGGCCGGGGAGTTGGCGCTGGGACCCGCGCAGCAGCGGAGGCGGAGGTTGCCTTCCACCCTGGCAGCAGGATCACGGCTCAGCAGGGAACTGAGCGCTCCCCTGGTGCTCCTTTGCGCTCATCGCATTATATGTGTACCACACGTAGCATATATGTTATTAAAGCACTTCTGCGGGGCGTGCTGCTGCGGCACCATAACAGTGATAGAGATGCTTTCCAGTTTCATGCTGACCTTCTCATGAAGGCGTCAGGGAAGTGTGTGTTTCCAGGGAGTTGTGAAGGAGATGAGGCGGAGAGGAGGTGAGTGGCCCTTGGAGCCAAGCGGTAAAGGTTTTGGGTTGGGGAGGATGTGCAGGGATAGGGTACAGAGAGCAGAAGCAGAGGAGCTTACAGCTTTCGGGAGTTACTGAACTTACCCACCATCTCAATCTCGTGCATGGTGAGACGAGCTCTGCAACTTGTATTATCCCTGTGTTCTTGCATACCTCATTTTTTTACTCCTTTCTTTCTTAGCATAGCTCCGATTTTCATCCAGCCCAAGCCACCTTTTCCGAAGTGTATGACACATCAGCAGTTTTCTGACAGTCCACTTCCTTCAGACTGTCTCTCTGACTTTGAAGGTCCCTCTTTGACATAAAGGAATTCGTAGATGAGAGAGAGATGGGAATGTGAGAAGGTAGCTAGGCATGCCATCTTCATACATAACACTGACTCTTCAGTGATGGATAAATGATGGTGCTGCTTAGGGACTGAAATAAGTCACACGTTTCTTACGTGGATGTAGATGAGTTGTAGGAATGTTCTCCTTAGCGAGAGGAAAATGTAGGATTTTTCCTGAATTCTGTTTTATGCATTGTCTGATTGAAAGGCAAGGGGAGGGGGTGTCTGTCAAATGAGTAAGTCAATAAATACACTTAGTTTTTTCCTGAGTAATTGTTTTGGCTTTAGCAAACTGCTTGACTTCTCCCGTGTTGGATTTAGATGATAACGCAAAATACGTGGTTTGATTTTCTTCAGCTTACCCCATACTCGCCGACCAGTGGGGCAGACATGCTAAGAGCCAAGGATGCTCTCCTGCGCCTGCGGCCCCACCGCTGCACATGCCTGGCACAGCTTCCAGCCTGCAGGCTCGCGTGGCGTTCGCTGCACGGGCAGCCGCTGCACCCCGAGTGGGCTGCCCTTGCTGAAAAGCAGCTGAAGGGCAAGAATCCAAAGGATTTAATTTGGCACACTCCAGAGGGGATCGACATCAAGCCCTTGTACTCCAAAAGGGACACGAAAGACTTCCCTGAGGAGCTGCCAGGGGTGAAACCGTTCACTCGAGGACCCTACCCAACCATGTACACATACAGGCCGTGGACTATCCGCCAATATGCTGGCTTCAGTACAGTGGAGGAGAGCAACAAGTTCTACAAGGACAACATTAAAGGTAAGACAGCTGATTTGGGAAACAACGTTGCCTTGCAAAGCGATGGGGAACATTCATATGGTGAATTACATGGCAAATGTGATTATTCCGCCTTGGGAGTTTTGATTTCTGATAGGCTTTTCCCAGTGGCGCTGTATTTAGTACTGGGAAATTGGATCATTTCTGAAACTGCCCTTGCTTCATTTTGCTACTGAGGTGGAAAAATGAATGCGTTAAATGCTATTTTTAGTTATTCTGCCTTGACACCAACAGAGACAAAATTTGGCTACATCCCAGGGTCCAACCAGCAGAGATCGTGGAGCACTTTACACTCATTTTGAGACCATGAGAGGAGATTATAATGGAAAAATCTGTTGAGCTTCGTCACTTAGCACTTCTGGTGTTCGTGCATTCTGACATTTTGGGGTTCCATCTCATGTTGTAAATTTTAAATGAACTCATAAAAATACATATGAATAGTGTCATTCATGGTGTACTAGTAAAACCAGCTTCCTAAAAGTATTGGTATTTCCTTATTTGAGAGCTGTTTTCCCAATATTTCTGCAGAGTATTGTGCTTTGCAGCAATTTGTTTAGCTAATAGCCAGAGCGTCATCATAGTACGCTATTGAGTTAGGCGTTGTGAAACCGCTACTAAAAAGTTGTTCTTGATAGACTGAAGCATTAGTTTTACACCAGCCATACATCTTAGCAATTGTTTGAAGCTAATTATAACCTTACCAAGTCAAAACAACAGACCATTGAAATCTGCCTTCTGAGTAATGCATCTGCGATGCTTTTATTTCCCGCTTTACAGGCCTTCCTACTCAAAACATCACTGTTTAGGGCAGGGGAGAAGAAGTTGTTTGGGGATTTTTACCGCTTGCCATATCATGGTTAGCTAATACGGAGCAGTATTAGCTGCTGCGGTACTCTTGCAAGTATTCTCGATTCTTTCCATTTATAAAACTTTCAGTAAATGAAGAAACTATGAATACAGGGTATTAGAGATTTGCAAACAAACATTTCAATAGAAAGATTGTTCTGAATATAATCTGTCTTACTGCTGGATGTTGCTGCTGAAGCAGAAGGGCTAACACTTGGGTTAGCTGGTAGCACAGCTCAATTACTCAAGAACATTTGCTGCCAGGAATTTTTCATCTTGATTCGAGTTTTGACATTGTGATATTGTAAGTTTATCTCTGTTGTTGTGTTAATCATTGTATGAATATTGAATTATTTAGCATAGCTTCTGAATCTGACCTATTTGTAAAGCATTTTAAATAATTCAATTAAAATCTCTCTGTAATTAGAGGAATGCTGAAAAAGAGTTAATTATTAGTTCTCATAATTGCTGAAATTTCTATTGCTTCAAACTAGGGAGAAATTTAAATTTTTGTCATTGTGCTTCTGAGCTATCACCTAGCTTTTTAGATCAAAGACAATAGCTGGTATCTGACAATTAAGAGCTCTGCTGATGTTGAGAAGCAGACTTGCAAACGCAGTAGATACAGTTCCTTCAGGAACAGCAGTGCGGGTCAGAGGGTGAATGCCTGCGGTGAGCAGAGTTTCGGGTGCTGCTTTCAGGTCGGAGCAGCAAGTCTGGCAAGAAGCTCTACCTGTCCTGTTCCCTGCTTTTATGAGTAATTTTCTCTTACTGCAGATTTAGTAATGCATCGTTTCACGTTAGGAATAAATAGCATATGTCAGTAGAGCCAGGATAACAAGCAATGCGTGTGTGTTTGATCTGTGATAAAGAGAAGGTAATGTGACGTAGTTTATCACACTTTTCTTTCCAGCTAAGCTAAGTAGAGTTTCTGTATGTAAGCCCTGATACTGTCTGTCTATGCACATTTGTAACTTGTGGCCAAACTGTTACGCAGTAATTCGTTAAGCATGGTAAGGTGATTGTGTGGCTGAACTAGAACTATGATATTTTTTTCTCAATTAAAAGCTTTTTCATTTAAAGTTTAAGACGAGAAGACCTTGGACACGTTTGGGGAGCGAACAGTGTTTAACATCAAAAATTGGTTTGTCGTCCAAGCCTGGATGACTGGATGATGTAAAATAAAATTAATAAATTTAGATCCAGTCCTAATGCAAACCTGTTTAACACTTCTGAATCTCTCTCTTTGTTTTTTTTTTGTTTGTTTGTTTTTGTTTTTTTCCTTTTTCATTTAGCTGGCCAGCAGGGATTATCTGTTGCTTTTGATTTAGCCACCCATCGTGGTTATGATTCAGACAATCCACGAGTTCGAGGAGACGTTGGAATGGCTGGAGTTGCCATTGATACAGTGGAAGACACCAAAATCCTTTTTGATGGAATTCCTTTAGAGAAAATGTCAGTTTCTATGACAATGAACGGGGCAGTCATTCCCGTGTTGGCAACATTCATTGTAACTGGAGAAGAACAGGGAGTGCCTCAGGCCAAGCTGACAGGGACAATCCAAAATGACATCTTGAAGGAGTTCATGGTCCGAAATACGTACATTTTCCCCCCAGAACCATCCATGCGGATTATTGCTGACATCTTCCAGTACACCTCAAAGGTATTCTTTGTTTAAATGTATTTACTTCTGTTATTATATCTAGTAAACTATTTATGAGGCACTTTGGAGAACAAAGCAGAAGATGGGAAGACCTGTCGTAGTGAAGAATGATGTGGTTGCGGAAAGGGCCGGGAGAAGAAGTTGAGATCCCAAATCACTTACGGCATAAATTTTAAGGTTTTTAAGTCAATCCAAATCAAAGTCAGATTAAGATGAGCCTAAGCCTGAAAGGACAGCAGGAAGCTTGAAGACGAGGAACAGACAGGCTGTTCCTTGCATAGAAAGTAAGAAGCCACATACTTAAGAAGCATTACGCAGCTGTAGGCAGGAGTGAAGAGATAAGAAACCTTGAAGGACTTCTGCTGCGAAATTGAGCATGAGAAGCAGCAGTGAAAGGAGTGAAGTCCTGAACTGGTGAGTGGAAGTTCAGTACTACCAGTTGTTTTCTTAGCTGCGTTTTCGTTGGAGAGGTGAAACACAGCCTGTAATCGAGAAAGAGACGTGGTGGGTGATAGCTTTAAGCACAATGAATAGTGCAGAAAGGTAAAATCATGTAAAGTATACATCTGCAAACACCGTTTAACAGAGATGGGTTGTATTCGCAATCTACAAAGGATGGATTGTTCGTGAATGTCGGTAGAACAATTATCTGATCCTCCCCTCTTCTGCTGTCATAGAATCACAGAATGGTTTGGGTCGGAAGGGACCATTAAAGGTCGTCTAGTCCAGCCCACTGCAATCTCGTACCATGTTGTCTTTTATTTTTGCAGTATATGCCAAAATTCAATTCCATCTCAATCAGCGGATACCATATGCAAGAGGCAGGAGCTGATACCATTCTGGAATTAGCTTATACTATAGCAGATGGCTTGGAGTACTGCAGAACCGGACTTAAAGCTGGCCTTACCATTGATGAATTTGCACCAAGGTGAGCTAAAGAAATTTGCAAGTATAAAACTGGCTTTTGGCAAAACCTCTGGAGTTTAATATCAAATTCAGTATTTTTATGCATACAAGCAATATTGGCAATGCTCACAGTGCAGATAGGTTTTGTTTTGGTTTTGTTACACAGTTTCAGCAGTAGGAACATATCTGGTCCAACAGACACTTAGACTACATCTACTCTAATAAACTGAATAAAGCTCATGTACAAGCCCAAGCATTGTTGAGTTCTGTTGTGACAGTTGGTCTCTGGGTCAGAAAGAAGATCCCTAAGCTGTAATATCCAATACAGTTGTAGCTTTAGGACTGCAGAATGCAGCAAGAGCTCTCGCAGTTCTTTTATACTGTAGTATTATTGAATGGTTTTAATTAGTATTATTTTGAAATATTTGGGAAAAAATGCTTAACAAGGGGAAGTTCAGGTAGTTCAATTTACAGTTGCAAAGCTCCTAAAAATAAAATTTAATTTTAAGCTGAATACTGTATTTTTGTATAGTTAACTGCCAAACTAAGCAGAATAACAATTTCAGTGGTCTAGTTGATTTGCAGATTCCCTAACTATACGGTGAGTCTAAAAAACAAAAGGCGTGGTTCGCGTAGCCTGTTGCACATTCAAACTATAGGAGTCAGCTGAATTAACCCGTTTCCAAGACCTGTGGCAAAATCAAAGCGGATCGTGTAGAAGAAGATACAGCCTTATTTTCAGACTTTCTAGTGATGGAAAATCTGCAAGAGCCTTTGGCAAATTGTTTCAGTAGCTAATTCACCGTTAAAAGAGTGCATCTTCAGTATAATGAGCTATCCATATTTACATTTATAAATCACAGAAGCTGTAAGTAGGGAAAAGTAGATCAATAAGTCTGTTCCCTGATATGCTATCCATTATTGAACTGATGTTGGATTTGGATTTGGATTAAAATAGTCAGGAAAAGGAGGAAAGCATGCTTACAATATGTAACGTCTTCTCATTATAAGTAGTTTGTGAACGCAGCTACACTAGGAGATTGTGTCCAGGAGCATTCCCTGGACAGTGTCACTGTATTTAGTGACTTGCCTGAACACTGCTTGACCTAGGGCTCCCCCAAAACAGTCCTTGGGGACAGTTTAGCAGTTCCAGGGACCATTGTCACTGGCAGTTTGCCTGCAGTCACCTTGTTTGGAGGCTAAGACAGTTTATTGGCATGAATGTGTATCATTCTGTAGCAATTGGCATCAGTGTTCAGGAACATTCCCATCGTCTTATGTCTGGGTTATATCTGTAAAAGTAAATTAATCGGAGACCTTGCTGTAGGACTTCTCCTTTACTGAAACAGAGTTATTAGAATGGTTTAATGTGTTATCCTGTTCATGTGCTCTTATTACAGGCTATCCTTCTTCTGGGGAATTGGCATGAACTTTTATATGGAAATAGCTAAGCTGAGAGCTGGGAGGCGGCTGTGGGCTCACTTGATAGAGAAAATGTTTAAGCCCAAGGATCCCAAATCTCTTCTGCTGAGAGCTCATTGTCAGACTTCGGGCTGGTCACTCACTGAGCAGGTTAGAAATTGGACTCTCATCAACTTCCTCATTTAAATATGTTCTCATGTATATCTTAAAGGGGGCTGCTGGTTTTACTCACAAAGATGCCGCTTTCTGAAGGAGACAACCTGTCTTACTCTCAGTCTGACAAATGCACACACTAGCATTGGATACATCTTTTTCCTTACGTAACACGAAAAGTCTTGTTGCGTGCCAGCAGCGTTGCTTCCCAAAATGCAGCTTTACGAAATACCTCAGTATTCTGGACTGCCCTGTAGTGCTCAGGTAAAAGGGCAGAAATTGAGACTGTATTCACAAAAGGGTTCCAGCATGGTGATAGGCAGAGTCTCAGTGCCTAAGTTTTCATTGTCTGGCTTTATTTTCATTCTGGAATCACTGTTGTAAGCTTGTGTTCTCTCAGTCTAGTGGATACTGAATTGAGAATAGGATCCAAACCTGCTAAGTAGAGAGAGAATTGCAGAGAGGTGGCTTACATTAATTCAGGACTCAGAGGATGAAGCTCTCTCTTGGATTTGTCCTGTAAGTTACCCTTTCAGAATGCAGCTGAGTAAGGAAGTAGAGGCTCCTTTTTCTCAAGATCACTGGCTTGAGAATTCATTTGAGCATCCAGGGAAGTCACTCATGCCCCTGTCTCTCACTGCTGAAGTAATGGTTACAGCTCGTCTGCTCTTTTGAAACTGGGGGCAGTTTCTGCTTTTCCTGTTGAGTTACATCACTTCACAACAAGAAAATAAGCCATTGGACTATATATATAGTTTCCCAAGTGAGGTCAGAGCTGGGTTCTAGCTCTTATTCCAAGGCCTGCTCTCAATCAATTTCACGCAATATGAGTTATTTTTAGGCTGTGATTTGCAACCATTGTTATTTGACCTCTGTGCCCTGGTTTTATTCTTTTTTTCAGAGCAAATGTAATGTTTAGTTACATTACAGGAATGCAGTAAAACTAAAACAATGGAATTTTTTGAACAGTAGCCTTTGCGGGTCCTCCAATTAAAAGTATTGTATGAGTGCAAAATATTAATATTACCAAAAATATGATCAACCATCTTCCAGTGTCCAGTGTAAATATATTTCTGGCTGGATCATAACCCTTTTTTCCTGTCTAAACGTAGTTTATCTTAATATAGCTCCTCAGAGCCCAGCGTTTGCTCCTCATAGGTTTCAGAGGGCAAATATATTTTCCTTTGGCCTGCCTTTAGATAGGTATCCACTCATAAATTATGTTTTACATTCTTGCTTGTCCAAAGCACACTTTTCTGTAATTCTTTAAATGCAATACTTGAACCAGAAATAGACTCCAGCGTGGGTAGAATTACCGTATCCTTGTAAAATAGTGATATTAATTTCATGTCTTTATGGAAAATAATTTAATTCACAGATATCATGATTCCTTTTGCCTTCTTGAAGGTCATATTACATTGGTAGCTCTTAATTATTTTGGATACATTTCATCCCAACTAAGCATGTCAGGAATTAGGTATGCAATCTGAGCTACTGTTAAGTCCCCTCAATAATCAAGTGAAATAAGATGAGCAAATGCAGTGGGTGAATCTTCACTCCGTCTGAAAACACAAGTCAACCCCTGGAGATCATGATAACTCTTCTTTGACTGTAAAGGCACATATATACAACTCAACTATCTAGACGTATGAAAAGAGCAGATAAAAATTTTGACCTAAAGGCTGAGATTATATGCTGTAATACTGACTCTATTTCTATACCTTGTACTCCAAATTATCCGTTTGTTTTGGTTAATATCCCAGTTCTCCCACAGATATCTTTCAATTTTATAGCACCAGCAAATTTCAACAGTAATTCCTACCTTTGTGTAATGCTGTCATTAATGAAAATATTCAGCACAGTTAGTTCCAAAACGCATCTTGACTAGTAACCTGTCTGCCAGATGTGTCATTCACTGCTCCGAGACTTCTGGAATCCCAGGACGGAGGACGTCGGGACTACCTGTTCCATCCTCTCCAACTTGGATTCATTAAGTTCCTTGAAACACCACTAAATATAAGTCCGGCTTTGCTTTGTTACTCATACACTGATATTTTTGGCTTTCTTTATGCATTAATCTTTTTGTCTGAGATATTGATAAGTGATATATCAGTTTGATTGGATGTTTATTATTGACTGTTTTCTTTTTCAGCTTTTGTAATGATTACAGTGTTTCTGTTGGGAATCTTGCATTCATTTCATTGCAGTAGTATATGTGTGACTAGTCTGCCTCAGCCCCGTGGCAGAACCATTGAGCTTCAGAGCTGTCCTTTTCCTTCCAGGATCCCTTTAACAACGTTATCCGTACTACAATTGAAGCAATGGCTGCAGTGTTTGGAGGTACACAGTCTTTGCATACAAATTCATTTGATGAAGCCTTGGGTTTGCCTACAGTGAAGAGCGCTCGCATTGCTCGGAACACGCAGATCATCATTCAAGAGGAGTCAGGTATTCCTAAAGTGGCGGACCCCTGGGGGGGATCTTACCTCATGGAGTGCCTCACCAACGATGTCTATGAAGCTGCCTTAAAGGTCAGTTTGCATAACCTTTTATGTTTTGTGGGAGAATTTTAGGTATAGGAGTTTTGAGAAATGTCTTTTAAGGAACTATTTGATATGTTGGTAACTTCTAAAGAGGGAATGATTTTACACTTATGCTTCAGTGATTTCTTTGTAAATGAACTTTACGAAAATACAGTGTATATTTAGAGAGAGACTTCAGCCTTCTAGCAGACTACATTCAAAAGGGAAATATCCCAGTGTGGAACAAATAATCAAGCCCTGCAAAGTCCCTTGCACACTGAAGACTCCCAATTTGCTGGGATGTCTGTTTTATGTATAAGAAAAAAAAAAACATTCAACAGAAGAAAGAGTCAAACCAACCTACTTAGTTGCATGCCTACTCATGCTTGTGGTGATCTGCTTGAGACTTTAAAACTAGGCGTTATTGAAAGCAAAGTTTTATAGCCAAGCATGTAGGCAGATTTTTCTGTTGGAGCAGAATATTTTTTTTTAGTAATGTTTTTAGCTGCCTGTCATTACTTGCATGTGAAAAGTACTGTGCAGGAGTAGTCTTACTGGTGGCAATCCTGCATAAAGATACATGCCTACATGTCTAGCCTACAGCTAAACCCAGTGATTCTCCTTTTGAGCAAATTATTGCTCTTATGCAAAGTCCCAAATTTATAAGCTAACACAGGCCCCAACACTAGCCTGGGACTGCACAGATACTGTTAGCACGTTGTCTGACGTGGTTTTTAGGTCCTTGTCAGGTAGGATGCTTCTAGACAGTGCCAGGCATGGTCCGACGGCCATTTTCAGTAGGCAGTTTATATGTGGTCACCATGTTTTGGAGCTGAATAGGCTTCTGCTGTGTGAGAGCTGAGCCACGCCATGCCACTTGTCTTCAGGATCAGGGAACTGACGCCAGCTTTTTTGAATTCATTTGTATCTGTGTACATGTAACCCTAAGGGCTGGTTGGCAGGCAGAAGTCAGTGCAGAGTCAAGGTCTCAAATTTTAAGCCTCTTCATCCATGGGTGTTACTGGTTGAACAATATGCCATGCAGTGTTATTGAATTCATGGAGTTTTGGTAATAAAAATGCTCTTTTGTTTGAGGTGTCTCTTAATTTATACCAAAACCTGTAGTCAGAGACACAGAGATAGTTTTAGAGCACAGGACTGTATATATAGGTATAATAAAAATTTGGATGGTAGTACAAGTGCAAAGCTTGTTTTGTGAACCTTGCTACTACTCACTTTCTCAACCCTCTTCATTTCTCAGCTTATTGAGGAGATAGAAGAAATGGGTGGAATGGCCAAAGCTGTGGCTGAGGGGATTCCCAAACTTCGTATTGAAGAGTGTGCAGCTCGAAGACAAGCCAGGATTGACTCTGGTAGGGAGCAGGGAGATGAAAGAAGGGGAAACTGCCAATAGAATACCTCTGTATAAAGGTTTTTTACACACATTTTCATTGTTTTTTTTCTTCTTAGTTTAGGAGTAGCAGATTGTGAGTGATAAAATGGTAATAGTTTTATGTCAGTGAAAGCTTCTGGAAAGAGAGAGCAGTATGTATGAAATACAGCACCAGTATGAAAACAGTCTTGCTTGACATATTTAAAAGTAGATTAGACAAAGCACTAGGAAGACTATTTCAAAGGAGTATTTGGGGCCTTCTGTAGTTAATCGCTTCATTTCTGAGAGTATCTTTAAACTGCGATTCCTGACTTTAAAAGCATGACCGCCAGCAGATGGCGATATCGAACGTACCTGGCCAAACTCCTGGTTTTGCTCGAGAGCTGCCCATTTTTCCTGAAGGCCAGAAAAAATGCAGTCATCTCAGATTAGAGGATGATGCAGCTCTTTGTTTGTGATATGTAGAGAGGTATATGCATATGTACACATGTGGTAAGTGTACGTGGAGGTGTGTATACGTGTGTGCTTATAGCTCTATCCCGCTTTTTGTAGTCTGCGTTCCAGTAGCAATCCAGTAACAGAAACTAGGGATAACTCGAACATGAAAGAAGTTATATGAACTTTTTTGTTTGGAGGATAAATTTGAAGCAGGTCTTTAATTAAGACCAATAAAGAATAATCAATAAAGTTCTGTGTTTTCTCTCCCAAGGTAAATTACTTCATGTTGCTTTGAAGAGTGTAGTAATGTTATCAGGCACTGTAAATAAAAATGGTTGTTAAGTCCACACTGGCTGAAAGCTAAAATACAGTTTTCCAACATGATAAATTAATTTTTATTCACGTGGAGTAGTTTTAGGTAGGAATTTCATTTTCTTATTTATCTGGGGAATCAGAAAAGTAAATGCAGAGCAGTGCAGGAGACCAGCACTTCCGCTTAATGCTCTAAGATTCAGTTATGTAAACTTAAAAAGAGAAAAATAGCTAATGTATGTTAGTGACTTATTACTAAATCAGTTTGTAAGATAAATATTGTTCTATTTCAAATCTTTTTTCTGGCTCAGTATTCACTGAGTTGAACGTTCATGCATCTAATCATCTCTCATCATAAAATAGGGAAAATACAGACTTAAGTCCTTCCTATAAGAACAAATTTTAAGTATTTAAAATGTATATAGTTATAAAGCAAAGCACTGCGTTATAATGCTCAAAATTTTCTTGTCCTACTAATATTGTGTCTTTTCACAGTAGTTTGCAAATGTATTCTGAGTTTCTGGTGTTTCCACTGGAAATAGGGTCTGAAGTAATTGTTGGAGTAAACAAGCATCAGCTAGAAAAAGAGGACACAGTCGAAGTTCTGGCTATTGATAATACTTCAGTCCGTAGCAAGCAGATCGAGAAGATTAATAAGGTGAGAACTACCGTCTTAAAAATGAAAGTTCTTGTAATTGCAGATAGAACTTGAGTAAAGGTGGCTTGCCAGAAACTTGACCCTCAAATTCCTGAGAATCCGCTCTAGTCTTTAGCGGAGAAGCTAGATTTCTGTTCAGCTTCAGTGGAGGCTGATGGAAAATCCCAAGAAACACAGTATTAGAATCCAAACAAAAATGTTTTTGTTACGTTCATTTGGCTTTAATCATTGTATTTCAGATAGTCTTGTGAATATATGTCTAACCTTTCAAAATTGAGAACTTTACATTTTCTGAAAATAAGATAGCAAATAGCTACGCAATGTTTTGCTCTAGAAGTATGTAACGTTACTTAATCACTCAGACTATTTGGGGCAGCTTGTCAAGTGCTACTAAGGGACAGGGTTATGGAACAGAAATCAACATCCACTTTCATAATTAGTAAAAATGTAGATAAAATGGTTTCAGAGTTATTTTATGGACTTGTACGCATGTTTTAAGGTCTGAGATGCCTTTTTACTTTGAACCTTGTTGAAATATATAGCATATATTGACAATTGACAATTCCATGCCTCCAGAATTAATATTTGAAATCAGAAAGTCTTACACGCTCGACTTCCCGGTTCACTTTGTAGTTTGTTTTAACTAATATTTTTCTCCTCCACTTTAGGTGAAGGCTAGTAGAGATCAAGCAGCAGCCCAGCGATGTCTTGCTGCTCTAACACAGTGTGCTGCTACCGGGGAAGGCAACTTACTTGCGCTTGCAGTGGAAGCAGCGCGTTCAAGGTATTGGGGGTGGGGGTGAATATCCGACTGCTGTTTAAAAATCGATGGTTCATTTTCACCTTTTAACTGTTCTTGGGTATGGTGTCAGTGAGGTTGGTGTCTTGAGATGTTTTGGGTTTTTCTTCAGAGGTGGAAGTAAAAGATGGCTGCAGTTTGACATTGTAAGACCGACTATTACATTTTGCAGTCTCTTAAGGCTATGCTTTAATTTCTCACAAAGAACAAAGACAGATACAAAGAATCTCATATGAAATGATGTTGTTCATACACATTGTGTGGTTTACAACTCAAGACTCTTACCAGTTTCGGGACCTAACTAGGTTTCTCTGTCACCCTGCTGTTTCATAGGTCAGGGAGCTTAAGAAGTGTCTGAGATGTGAAAATGGATATTCACAATCTTACTATGGTCTGTTGCTTCATCATTCCTTGCACCACAGATTGGTGTGAAAACAGTTTTTGATTGAAGGAGAAATAAGTTTGTTTAGTCAGGCAAAGGCGTAAAAGATGCCCTTGAGTAGAGCAGTGAGGCATCCTTTAGAGTCCAGTGGAACATTTACTTTTTTCACCTAAGGTGCTTTTAAGACTGTTTTCATTAATGCTTCAAAGTAAGCGGGAATAGAATAGATCCTATCTGTGTTCCTTAGTTAACTAAATGCCCCAAAACCCAGCAAACCAAATTCACTCCTTACTGGGGTGCTGCCCTATTTTTACTGTGATGTCTCAAATTCCTTCATTCCCTTTCCTTGAACACATAACAGCTGTATTTTGAATACATTTTCTCCCACAGAGAGCTTGTCACAATTCTCCAGCAGCATGTCTAGGCCTGTCTTTGAACTGTAAAGGTCACAGGAGGGTAGTGTTGGATTTACCAGGGATTCATATCTTCTGTACCAAAATTGACCAGTTAACTGCTAGTTTCTCTCCTTGGTGACCTTGTTTTTATTATTTGTAAAAGCATTAATGGACTGCAGATCGATTTTGTAAGTTACAAACACAAAACTTACCTCTGCCCCAAAACTATAGATGGGACGTGACCACAGAAAGAAGTTGTCGTGGCATCTGATAAAGAGTTTTTGAAGGAGGATTGTGAGCTCTGTCAACATTTACAGGGAGCCCTTCTGTTAGGGGCAACATGGGAAAAGATTTTCAAGTGATCATGTTCATCCTTTACAAGTAGTAGACAAGTAGGCTGGCTTGACCAGCATGTTAGTGACAGATGCCTGTCTCCTACTGAATGGAAAATGATGGGTTTTGATCCTGAAGACAAGTAATGTAATTCAACTGAAATAAAAGGAGTAGCGCAGAAGTTTTAGTGTTGAACTGTGGAAAAGACTCTACGGACTAATATGGGGATTTCAGTGCTGACAAGCACAAGTAGAAGAGTCATTTTATTATTGTAACCAAAGTAATAAGGCAGGCCAAAGGTGATGGGGAGTGGGAGCAGTACTGCCTCCCTTCTGTGCCTCATTTCTCATGAGAAGCCACGTTACAGGAAAATGGGTGCAGTTAGGTAGGGCTATGAGACAGGTTATGCTAAGTTCTTTCTCATCTCCTTCATCTGCGGTGCTGTTTTTCTGCCCCTCTCCAGACTTGCAGATCCTGCTGTGCCAGCTATCGGTGATGGAAAAGGAAGGCATGATATGCAATGTAGCGGGTAGTGCTGCTTCTTTGTCTGCCCGGTCTGTGTCCTCATGGTACTTTGTCACCTGATTACACAGCGCTACCTCTCATTACTGGTGAAATGCAGAGAGGCAGCGGCAGTAGTGTGAGACTAAACGGGCAGAAGGTGCCAGTCCTAACAGGCACTTCATGGTCATTGACTTTCTTCAAATTCATGTTTATGCAGCATAGCCTCTACGGCTGGTTGTGAACCACGGGGAGAGAGTCATAGCACAAATTGCTAAAGGAGATAGATCCTGTGCCTGCTAGGACACGCTGAATTGAACAATATCCTCTTTGGCCATCGCAGTTGTGGTTGTATTTCATCCCATTTACCTTGTTGAATTGCCCAAAAGCTTAGCAAAGAGCCAAGCTGCTCTCATTTGGAAATCCCCTGCTTTTGAGGAGGGTCAGGGATCTCTGAACAGTCGAGGGCTCTGATATAGCACAGTTCGTCAACAGTAACTCTGAGCAGCGCAGAAGTTCGTAGGATGCAGGCTACAGTTTATGTACAAACACGCTGTCCTTGCCACAAGACACGTTGTAAGGGCTATAGGCTAATAGAACACAAAACGGAGAATATAGCTGTCTTTTGGTCTCCGCTTCAGAACTTTAAGTTTACTTAAAACAACAGATTAGGTTGTACATTACCTGCTATCCCAAAACAAAGGGTGCTACCAAAACATGCAGTTCCGCACACGGCAAATGTGAATGACAGTCATGTTAAGGAAACACAAATTTATACAATAAAGGCAAAGTGACTTCTGTTCTGTCAATTTTGTGTAATTGTTTAGTAGGTTTTTATCACCATGCATTGAAAAAACTGTAAATTAATAATAAGAATTGTTCCTTATGCTACTTAAGTTTTATAACAGTGAGATGAAAATGGTTGTCTCCAGAACAAAATTTTGCCGTAAAGATAAACAGAAATGGGAGGGTTTTTATACTTCCAGTTTGTAAAGAACTTGTCCAACTAGCTGATGAAAGAAAAGTGTAATTGTCATTAAAAATATGCTATTCCTCCCCTGTTAAGAAGAGAGGCTGTATTCCTGGCTTCAGACAGAGCTATTCCACTGTGGATGCATAGATGGCACCCACCGATGCAGCAGGACTGAGAACTAAGTAGAGATTTTTTTTTAAAATGTTTCTTGGTGAATAGTAGGAAAACATTTATGAGTAGTTTAAAAGCCAAACCTCTACTATTACTTAGGAACTTCAGATTTAAAGGGTTGCAGAGACGTGGGGCAGAATTTTCAAAATACTCTAAAGGGATTTCAGAAGCAGTATTTAGAGAAGAAAGAAATGGGTCTCATTTTTTGTGCAGTACACAAAAAAAACTTCATCCCAGCCACCAGATTATACTTCAATAAAATTGATAGTCCAAACTGTTTATTTTTCACTTGTTACATGAAACTTTCATTCACAGTTTTAGATAATAAGAACAGAAAAGCACACCACAACTGTATCTACACGTGCTGCGCTTTGATTTAATACTGAAGTTATACTCAGATGCTGATGCTGCTGCAAAAGAGGAGGAGGAGAAAGATTTATCTAAACTTACAGTTTTCTCTAGAAGAAAAGACGCGTGTTATGCCACTGTAAGCCTCCAGCAAACAGCCAGTGTTTACACAGGCGTAAATTGTCAGTGTTTATGCATGGGATGTAGCTATATCAGGCTGCAATCTGTGATGTCTAGCACTCTGACAGGGACTCAGTACTTACAGATACTATTTTTAGGTCTGCTGCAAACTTGTTTTTTAACCTTGGAGAAGTCACTTAATCTAGCACTTACGCAGTTTACTTTTCAATTTTTTGTTAGTAATATCAGAGAACAGTAATATTAATAAGATTATTTAGATGTCCTGAAAAACAAGAATATGATTATATAGTGAGTAAGGTCCAAGAACTATTGTAACTCAGGTAGTGCTTGCCAAGCTTTCTGAGATCTTACAGGTGCTGTAAAAATTAAGAGTATTACATAGTGATGTCAGTGGTTTCTGATGCAGTCGTGGGCAGTTTGCTTTGTAACTAATGCTTTCTAAATCATCACTAATAAATAAATTCAAAGAAAGTATCGGACTAAGTCCCATTCACAGATGGCCATACCGAGACTATAAATTTGGTATTACTTTGCATTAGCTGCTTTTCTAGACTATGATCCTCATAAATCCAGATATGAACTCCTCAGTGCGCTGAGGGGAAAAATGGATAAAAGCAGAGATCTTTAAAAATATAATTCCAGAAAGCCGGGGCAGGGAAGATGACAAAAGGTGGCCAAGCCTGTGTCAGTAACATGAGTTAAAAATGCATATTCCAGCGTGATGCTGTCTTGTAGACAAAGCAGGCCAACTGTGAAGAGGGGCACCTAGAGATGAGAGGCTGGCTTCAGGCATATGCATTATACAGATCTTGCCTATATGCTCAGGACAGGATTTCTGCCACTTCACATTAGCGTAGTCACAGTTTGTAACTACGGTTGAGTTTGCCGAGTATAAAAACCGTGAGCTAGCCAAAGAGCTAATTAGCTGGGGGGTCACAGGAAGTAAAATCTCTCTCTGAAATTTAGTGAAGGATTCAGTTCATACAGCAGAAATCCATCTTCGGTTACGTTGGATGCGTGGCAGATTGCGTAAGGTAGGAATCGGGTAATAGCTACTGAAACTGCAAGCGGCAGAAGGAAAACTGAGTGCAATTCATTTGGCCATCCCCTTCTAAAAGTATGTGGACAAGAAGTTGCGTGTTGTCCAAACATCCTCTGAGCATTTTATATAAAAGCTTTAGAGGATGCTTAACCTAATTTTTCCTCAGAGTAGCTTACAGTTAAATGCAATATGACAGGAGAAGATGTGAACTCCAGGGGTTTGAAATGTGCTTCGCAGTAGCTGAATGGATGGGGTTTGGTCTCTGTATTTGTAAGCATACTTTTAAAGTGTTATATAAGAGTAGTATTTTTCTTTCTTTCTTCGACAAAGTTTGCAGCAAGTTGTATTCATTTCTTAATAGATACAAATTCTTTAGTCTTTTCCTATTCAAGTATAAACTAAGATATTTCCATCAAAATATTTTTGATGAAAGATTTCATCACGAGCTCAGTAGCGTACCTTCAAAATCGTTACACAGTACCGAATCCCAGTTAATTTCGTACCAGAAGTAAGCAGCTTGCTGTGATGGAGCTACTAGCTGAACTGCTTTTTCTCCACAGATGAGTTGTTTTTCCCTTCTAAGTAGGTTCCTTTCATCGAGTATTTGGTTGTGGGCTCAACTGTAATTAGAGCACAGCACTGGGTTTTTTTGGTACAGTCTGCGTTATAGGGAGGGGATGCCATCCAGAGGGACCTGGACAAGCTGGAGAAGTGGGCCCATGTGAACCTCATGAGGTTTAACAAGGCCAAGTGCAAGGTCCTGCACCTGGGTCGGGGCAACCCCCGGTATCAATACAGGCTGGGGGATGAAGGGATGGAGAGCAGCCCTGCC
>NW_008824359.1:5405306-5412626 GCF_000699105.1 Pygoscelis adeliae | reverse complement strand
AATCGTATCCTGGGCTGCCTCAAAAGCAGCGTGGCCAGCAGGGTGAGGGAGGTGATTCTGCCCCTTTACTCTGCTCTGCTGAGATCCCACCTGGAGTACTGCGTCCAGCTCTGGAGCCCTCAGCATAAGAAAGACATGGACCTGTTGGAGCAGGTCCAGAGGAGGGCCCCGAAAATGGTCAGGGGGATGGAACACCTCTCCTGTGAAGAAAGGCTGAGAGAGTTGGGGTTGTTCAGCCTGGAGAAGAGAAGGCTTTGGGGAGACCTTCTTGCAGCCTATCAGTGCTTAAAGGGGGCTTGTAAAAAAGATGGTGGCAAACTTTTTAGCAGGGCCTGTTGCAACAGGACAAGGGGGAATGGCTTTAAACTAAAGGGGGGTAGATTGAGACTAGACCTAAGGAAGAAATTTTTTATGCTGAGGGTGGTGAAACACTGTCACAGGTTGCCCAGAGAGGTGGTGGATGCCCCATCCCTGGAAACATTCCAGGTCAGGTTGGACGGGGCTCTGAGCAACCTGATCTAGTTGCAGATGTCCCTGCCCACAGGAGAGGGGTTGGACTAGGTGACCTTTAGAGGTCCCTTCCAACCCAAACTGTTCTATGATTCTATAGATTTTACGCAGAAAGGTGGAATCCGTTAAGCCTGAGATTTTTAAATGCTTTGGGACAGAGGCATTATTTCTGATGTTTGTACAAGACAGCACAGCCTAGTTTGCTTCTAGGACTTGCGCTACAGCAGTAAAATGTGTATTATTTCAAACACGCACAGTGTCTCCAGTAGCAAACAAAGCTTCTAACTTGCACGTAAATGGATTTCCCAGATTCTTCTGCATCTCAGTGGATAAAGGAGCTATGTCAGGAGTAGAGAAGAAGAAGATTAAATACTAAAATATAAACATCAAGGGAAAGGCAAACAAATTCCAGTTAAAAAGTTAGGCTTCAGTCTTTTCTGTGTGGTGTTCTTTTTTTTTTCTCTTGATTTATATTTTGAATTTTAATATGAGTCCAAATGCAAGATCTCGCAGTCTGAGCCCCAAAAAATTCCCAGTTGAGAAAATTTGATTTAATTTCCTGAAATATTTTGCCATGCAGTGGTCCCCATTGCCTCATCACTTGTAAAATCACTTCTCGCATCAGCAAAACGGTATTTTCTTAAAAATACTCTTGCGTGTTCTATTAGTGGATGACAGTGGGGTGAGTCGGATGCTCAGAGTTGTAGCACCAAAGGGGAAATGAGTGTAAATGAATTTGTCCCGCAGCAAGGCAAATAGTTGGGCCACTGCCAGCGATTTCTGTATTCTGTTTTCATATAAGCCTCCTGATAGCATTAATACTTTGTTCCTGTATCTTAGGTGCACTGTTGGAGAAATAACAGATGCAATGAAGAAGGTGTTTGGGGAGCATAAAGCCAGTGACCGAATGGTGAGCGGAGCTTATCGCCAGGAGTTTGGAGAGAGTGATGAAATTCTTCATGCCATCAATAGGTGAGAATAGCTTCCCAGGAAGCCAAACACGAGTCTCACATTTAATCCACTGTGCCCTAAAAAAGCATTCCCCAAACCTGAATGACATCCCCAGAACAAAACAAAGATCTGCAGTGTCATTCTCATGCCTGTAAGCAAGTAAGCAGAATGAGAAGAAATAAGTGCGATAACAGAATAGTCAAAACTTAATTGAACTTTTTATTTGCTTGCAAACAAAATCCACTGAGGTGATGTTACGATTCGAGGTTTTTGTTCAAATAGACTAGGCAGCCGTAAGATTAAGAAGCTGAGAAACACTGCCTGAAATCCCTGTACGTTGGATTGCTTCTTTTGAAGACCCTGTAACAGTAATCTCTACAAATATTTCCAGCAACTCATATTTGCAAAACCTAGTTTTGGTCTGCCCATAAGGTGTCCCTGCAACTTCACTCTTACCATTCCTAACATCGTGAGGCTAAAATCTGTCTGGATATCCACATACAACTTCCAGTCTACGGGTGTTACTTACTCGTACCACGAGGGAGAAAACATCAGAAGATGGTAGTATGCGTGAAAACAGTGCCCATTTGTGCCTTTTGTCAGCTTCTGCCTTTGCTGCTGTCCCCTCGGGTGAAGAGACCCAACTGCAGTGGTGGGTGGTGATGCAGTATGAACCGACGCTCGTAAGTCCCTGCTGTGTTGGGGCTTATACATTAAAGAGTTACAGGATCTCTTAAAAGGGAATTACTTGATGGCTTCACAGTGGTGACGTTTAGCCTGACTTGAAAGTAGGTGTGCTGGGGGATGTCACCATCGTTTTTTATTTTAAATATTTATTTTAAATTTCAGCATTTGTAATTATGCATTTGCGTGAAACTGAACTGAACTGATTCCTTGAGATTCAAGACGTAGCTCCCTTTTCTACAAACCTGCCTTCATGTCCGAGATCATACGTACCAGTTAGTAAACATGGTAACGAAACTGGATTTACTACGTGTCACCTTTGCACAGGCCTTCGAAAGTGTGATTTCACACTTGCCCCACACTTAAACCAAGCCCCGAGTTGCAGTGACTGGCTCAGGTGGTCTTAGCCTGGCAGGCCTGGAGCGCCTGGAGCTGGTCTTGTTGGGAGGGAGCCTGTGGGTGGGGAAGTAAGAAAACAAGAGTGCGGGAACAGAAAACAATACAGAGAAAAGGAGTTTAAGGTATCGCAAATCAATTCAGATACCTGCTTCACTGATGTTCTCAGCAGTCCTTAGGGATAGAGAAGGCAGGCCCAACTCCTGTACATCCTCAAACAGAGGCTTTGTCAGTCTGCTTCTTCGGGCTCTCTTGACATACTTCCTTTTTAAGCTGCCCGAGTTCTTATTTTTTCCCTCTCACATGATGCATTATCCTATCCTGGAATTGTCTCCGGAGGCTGTTCAAATCTGTGCTGATAAATGCTTTATCTAGAGTCATTCTTTTCCCCAAACTAAGCCACTGGATTCATACAGCGATCATCCCAGCCAGGTCAGCACGTGGTTTCAAGGTGCACCAAATCCGTACAACTCCATCATTAACAGAATGCTCAGAAGAGTACAATATTAAAAAAAAAAAAACCCCAAACAAAAAACTTTTTATTTCTGAGAAGCGGTAGTCTTAGCGTCCCGCTCAAGGACAGATACTGGCGGTACATGGATAATGAAAAGTAAGATGAAAGATTAATCTCTGAGGCTGTGGTTACACAGTCACTTTTACTCAATAGAAATCTGAACTGCCACTAACCAGAAAAAGGGAGGCACTGGAACGAGTGCACAGAACGGGGGATGCCGTAATCCTTTTCTGCACAGACTTGTGCCCAGCTGAGTGATGATGCACAGCATGATGTCTAGGACCCGTCTCTATAGCCTGTGTGCCATGCAAGTACTTTTGAAATAATTGGTCATAATTATTCTTAAAATCTAAAAATTGTGTTTTAGTTAGTTGCAATTCAGCTCATTAAACCCTCTGAGAATTCAGTATTTTGTCCGTTACAAAGCAGAAAAGTAGTGGAGTGGTTTTCTTTAAAATAGAATGTTTTATTGTTCAGGATAGTAATTACAAGAAATTGGTTAGTAATCATGTAACATGAATATTAACATAGTATGCCAACTAGACAAACCGTGACTTAGAAGATCTTTTGATTTGATGTATAGAAATGATGCTACAGTTGCATACAGTGCTTTTTTTTTTATTATTTGTGGAAATACTTCTAATGATTCTCAGTGACAATAATACAATACGTGTTTTCAATCAGAGTTAACAAGTTCATGGATCGTGAGGGGCGCAGGCCTCGTATACTTGTTGCAAAGATGGGTCAAGATGGCCATGACAGAGGAGCTAAAGTCATTGCTACAGGATTTGCAGACATCGGCTTTGACGTGGACATAGGTCCCCTCTTCCAGGTATGACCGACTGAGCGGTGTCCAATGTATTTCAAATGCAGCGATTTTCCCTCTAACGCTTGTTCGGCCACCAGGCTGGGGCTATGACTTGTCCCGTGATCCTCTTTCCATATAGACACCGCGAGAAGTGGCCCAGCAGGCGGTTGATGCGGATGTGCACTGTGTTGGCGTCAGCACACTCGCAGCAGGTCATAAAACTCTTGTGCCTGAACTCATCAAAGAACTCAACGCCCTTGGCCGGCCGGACATTCTTGTCATATGTGGGGGTGTCATCCCACCTCAGGTACAGGTCAACATCATTTCCGTCAAGACTAGGAGACTGCTTTATTTCTGTCTGTGCTGGTTTTAGCTATTCCCTATATTCTGTTAATGTCAGAGCGAATTTACAGCGCTGGAAGCTACCGTGTGTAATCACCAGGGTCAGCACAGATCTGCAAGATGGTCGCAGAGTGCCGTCGGGTCTCATTGATCTGGTTAAACGCACACCGTGCCCTGGTTTAACTTGCAGTGTTTGTGGGATGGAATATTAAGCTGTGGTGCGAAAAGATGAGCCTCAGGGAGATGTTCTTTATGCTCTGTTGTTTCCAATTGCCAGTACCTTGCACATTACTGATAAAGGCTAGCTCCTGTCTTAAGAGACTTCGTGACTTCCAGTAATAGTCTGAAGAGCCACAGCTAGTGACTGAGGCACTTGGCGGGTCCCAACACCTATAGGCTACACGTCTCATTCACTGATCAGCCTCTCCTCATGTTCCCCGTCATCAGGCCTCAGCGTTGCCTCTCATTCCCTCTGCTTTCTCATAAACTGTTGAACAGTCAGATCTGGGCTTTTGTCTTAAAATTTTCCTCAGCTCATCCACAGTTTGCCTGGCTGTATCACCTTTAGGGTCATCTTCTGTCTAGAGAGATTCAAATTGATTTTGCGTATAAATCTCCTGTTACTCCCTTTTCCCAGGCTTCTTCCTTTTCTAGCCAATTAGGTAAGTGTTCAGGAGTGGCAGACTTCAAAATTGAATGAACAAAACTTGTAGTATTTTTCTAGGAGACAAATTGTGTTCTGTCCAGTATCTCTCAATGGGATGCTACTAACCTGTGGTTGAAAAAGTATAATATATCCTATGTAGAAGTAAGAGAGAAAACACAACTGCTTCCCAGGTCTTTTTGAAATTTCAGGTCAATCATAAAATTAGAGTAACTTCGATTGCAAGAGACCACCGGCAGTCATCTGGTCCAAGCCCTGGTTTAAAGCAGTATTTTCAAAATTAGAAGTTAGATCAAATTCAGATTAGGTTATTCAGGGTCACATCCAGTTGACTTCTGAATATTTTCCAAGGATCTGACATTAGTCTGATTCTAAACAAACAAAATCTTTCCTGTGGATGTGTTTTTAATATTTCTTTTTTACCTCCTAACTACCATATTTTTCCCATTTCCCTTGATGCGGTGCTGCCTCTCTCTGGGACTTGTTGCATATACTTTCTCAGGGCCAGCATACAGGATAGAGCATACACCAATTATAAATCAATTATCAATTTTCTGCTGCACTATTAACTATCGATCTTAAATTTCTTTCTGAACAGGATTACGACTTCCTGTATGAAGCCGGCGTTACCAATGTGTTTGGCCCGGGGACTCGTATTCCGAAAGCAGCTGTCCAAGTGTTGGATGATATTGAGAAGTGTCTGGAGCAGAGGCAGCAATCTATGTAACGCTGAAACGTCACACAACGCAACCAGCCTTATACTAATCGCTTACAGAATGTCATCATCAGCGAGGGATGGCCAGCCACATGCCTTTGGTTCCACTGCCCTGTGCCCTGGTGTTTTGTGCTTTCTAAGAAAGTTGTAAATTCTCCGCTTGTTCTGTTTAAGGATTATTTACACGTGTACCCACAAGAAAATTTTATCTCTAGAACTATGACTTCAGGGAATGAAGGGAATTCAGTAGGTGGGTTTGCTTTTTTTTCCAGATAGACTGATAAATAAAATACCCATTCCAGCTCTTTGGTTGATCTCTTTTTGCCTGCAGAGAACTTCTTTTGAATTTTTTGGCAGGCATTGTAGACCTGGAAGTCTTCAGGCAAAATCGCTGAAGGTCAGCAGAGATGCGATTGAATCCAGCAGCACTTTGATGTTAATGTTAATCTGACTTAACTCTCTTTAGAACGTATAAGTAGATAAACCATAATTTTTCAAAGTTTGTGGTTTGTTTAATAAGATACCAATCCTGTATCTGGCAGTAACCCATATAGGAGCAGCTGTGCACCTCTGCTCTGTCTACGTCGCTGCCCTTCCCCGATACTTCACTATTTCTCAAATGAAGTTCATTTCAATGCTCATCTTCCCTTAGTTCTGTATTTTTGTCCAGTATTGTTCTTGCTATCCCTGTCTATTTAGCAGTCGGACTTTCTTCAGGTAAATTGATCCTGGATTCTTACAATTTTTGTCTCCCCTCCTCCAGAAGGAACTTGATTCAGACATGTGAAAAGTCTTTTGCGGAATCCGTACAGGGCAAATGGGCTGTGAGGGTCTTTTGGGGGACAGTCCCTGGCATTACGGCCCTATCCCGCTTCATTTTGCCGTGCTGCTCATTGCATCCCATCGTAAAACGGGACTACAGCCTGCCAGGGCTGATGCTTGTATCTGCGTCATGGTGGAAGAGGCTGTAGCACACTTCTGAGAGCTTCAGCACCATCATACTTTGTTCAAATTGAGATTTTCTGCAGTTGGCCCAAAATTTCAGATCCGGTTAACAGCATTGTATCCTCACTTAAAGATTGCGATTGATGAGATCTTAACTTAAAATAAGCTTATTTCACGGGGCACGTTCCCGTAGTCTCACGCTGCTCAGAAACAAGGCGGTTAACTGACTTGCTGTTTTCTTTTCTCTCTCTTTCTGATTAAGGTTTAAAGTATTGATCCCAAACCAGACCTTTGCCTTTACAACTCCTTGGGGGTTCATCCTCAACTATTTATAAGTATCAGATTCCCTCCAAGAAAGATTGCTACGGTTCAAACCAGGATATACAGAAAGTAACAATGATAAAAATACTCCCTTACGTCTTTTCACAAGCCGCCTTGCCTGCCAGCTGGAAAAATACATAGTCAAAGTTTTGTGGCCGCTAAACTTCATAACGACACTGGTTTCATTCATTTCTTTCTGTCTGTGGTTTCTCTGCTCTTTGATAATGTAGGTCATCTACCTGTGTTTGCCTTACAGATTCCGCTTTTTTTTTTAACTCTAACGATCTTTAAAATCTGCATCTCGTTCCCTTGAATTCAGTAAAACGATCCCCACCAACTTCAGCTGGCATCGCTCCAGGCCTCCAGTGCTTGAAGGAGGGCCCTTTAAAGCTCTGGGTCGGGACTGGCTAGTGTACATTGATTCTCTCTTGTCATATCAAGGTTGGAAAACAAAATGGCCATTCTAGGGA
>NW_008824359.1:5367569-5405296 GCF_000699105.1 Pygoscelis adeliae | reverse complement strand
GGGAAAGAACAGTTTTCTCACCTGGCACACAGTGTTTGTATTAGGCCCTTTAAGGAAAAAAAATACTCGAGTGAACAGACTTTCCTTCGAGCTTGTCGTCGGTTCACTGCCTAAGTAGAGATTCCTTATGGGATGACAAGCCGAGATGGCACGTGCTTTTCCCGTATGTGCTCTGCTGCTGGGGCAGCACAGCGGTGAACGCAGTGCTTACCGACAAGCCGCTGTCAGGCTGTCAGCCCTCGTTGGTAACGGTGAGTGGTTACCAACTAAAATCTCAGATGCTGCACCCACTCCTCATCAGCCTGGCGGCTTTAAAACTGCACTGCTGTTCAGGCTAGGGAGAACCTGCGTCAGTGCAAAATCAAGCAGGTACTCTGCAAATACACTGAAACATTTTGCTTCAATGTATTTTTGGCATATTCCAGGACAAAATCATAGAATCATAGAATAGAATCATTAAGGTTGGAAGAGACCTCCAAGATCATTGAGTCCAACCGTCAACCCAACACCACCATGCCCACTAAACCATGTCCCTAAGCGCCTCATCTACCCGTCTTTTAAATACTTCCAGGGATGGTGACTCAACCACTTCCCTGGGCAGCCTGGTCCAATGTTTAACCACTCTTTCAGTAAAGAAATTTTTCCTTACATCCAATCTAAACCTCCCCTGGCGCAACTTGAGGCCATTTCCTCTCGTCCTTTCGCCAGTTACTTGGGAGAAGATATCATTGGAAAATGATAACTATAAAGCATGGGACTAGACATTCAGGCCTTTCCCATAGGAATGAGCAAGGTAGCAGCAGGTTACTGCATGGCTAAGTCGTTTCCCTTAGGAAGTTCCAAAAGAGTAGATCTTTTTTTATGTGGAAGACATTTTCTGTTTTGCAAAGATGCAAGGAATACAGCTAGGACAAAGGACTGGAGATTTGGAGATCCTAATTTACGCATAGGAATTGCCTTACTGCAATGCATTGTCTTTCATGAAAGAAGCTGTGATAAAGCAAGGACTTGAGCATTCACCAAGTCCCAGGCCAGCGCCCTAACTGCGAAACAAACTTTCCACTTGATTTTCAATTGCGAAGTAACCTCCCGAGCGCGGTAGATGACCCAGAGGACAAATGACTACAAGGGAGTAGCAATCCGTTCTTCGTTCTTGGTGTTTCACAGCCTCCAGGATCGACGCTTTTGCACTCCTATTAAGCTGTTCATCAAACAATCGGTGCTTTACGATGATGAGCAGCGAGACCGTCTCTACTGTGCGGGTAAGAGAAGAACCCAAGGCAAAGTTTAAGGGATTTCCCCAAAGTCGCACAGTGTAACTGGCAAAGTAACGGGGTGGAACCCAGGTCTCCGCAGCATTAGCCTCACGCTCTTAACTGCTGGAACAGTGATCTCCCTCAAATAATCGATCTTTGTTCTGAAATGAGTCACATTTAATTTTACAGATGGGAAACTGACCATTAATAGAAGTGATCTAGTTCTGTAAGTTATTCCTGTGCTGAGATGGACAAACTGCCTAGAAGGTTTTTCAAAGGAAGGCACTGAATTCCGATTTATTTTAATGCAAATCAGGGTGCTAGTTGTGTTATTTGACTTGCTATGTCATCATCTGAGTAGGGAGCTCCATTTATCCTCAGTAGAAAGAAAGGAGCTGAAGGCGGCTCGCCCAGATGTGGATGTCTGCGTTGTAAACTTCCCCAGCTGAGGGAGATAACTCCTAGGATGTGAGCAGGTTAGATGCTCTTGGAGTTTTTATCTTAAATATTGGTATTGGGATGAGTGCGCTGGTGATTGCAAAGGTGCCCAGATTCGCTCCCGAGGTAAGTGCTTGCATTCTGCTTCAGTGCCTTAGAAGCCTTAGAAGATCACTTAGCTGACAACACAGTCCAGGGCTGGGCAGGGAATACCGTGAAGTTAGAGTTATAATTTGACCATAAATCAACTTCATGAAACTTAAGAAAAAACAGCTAGTCCCCTATATAGTATGCTATACTTCCTTTCCCAGTTCTCCCGTCAAGGGCAGCCCTGCTTTTTAAATTTTCTGTACCTAACAGAAAACCATCTAAAATTCAGAATCTCTACTGGGGCAGTTTTGATTTGCTTCTCACTGAGTCTGAAAAATGAAAAAGAGATTTGAGCCATATTTGATACACAAACACCTGGACTTTGATTTTTAAAAATTAAGTACATAGAAAATAAATCAGGCTATTAAAGCATTATACTGAAACATTAACAATATACAGATCTTTTGGTTTTACAGAGATTTTGTCTGTATTGTAGAATGGCATATTTTTCATATTACATACACTTCAAAAGCGTTTACAAGTGGATGTGGAGCTGTTCTGCTCCTAATTTTTCACAGAGGAAGCTCACGTTACATTACATTATTAACGTGCACCTCATTCTTCCGCTCAGAAATCTGCAATTAGCAGATGGGAATATGTATTTTGCTATTTACTTTAAACATCAAGCAACTGAGCAAGTGAAAGCAAAAACTGAGGTGGAAGGTGGTTATTAAAATACAGTTTCATTTTCCTATCAGTTATTTTTTAAAGCCGAAAAAATGCTGATTATTGACAGTTACCTTAAGGAGTCCCTTTCCAGCATGTTTACATTTTCTCCACCCGCTGCGAGACAAAACAAAGCCCTCTTTTGTTTTACGCTGTTGTCCCTTTTGCATTCCCCTCTGCGATCCTCGCCCTCCCCACAAACACACTTGCATAACGCTCTCCTGCCTCTTCCCCTCTTCCCAAATATTCTCCTTCAGCTTTCACGTGCTCCCCTCTCAGATACTGGTGTTTTCTCCTGCTCCCCACATTCCTCTTCCCTTTTCCCGTTTTCCTGTGCCATGGGCTGTTGGAGGTGACCGTTTCCGAGAGGATGCTTCACCTCTTCGTATTTGGGACAGAGGACTGAGCGCAGTCTCATTCCATATGGAGCATCTGTGAGTGACAACCCAGGACAAGATAATATCACCCTGGAGGCCAACCTGATTTAGGAATTTTTCACAACTTTTTACAAATAAACCTAGTTTAATCTAATGGAATATTTATGGGAGTTGGCGACACTACCAGTGGCAGGAGTTCAGGGGAAGGCAAGCTCCTTAAAGTTTCCTAACCCCCGACTTAGTAATTAATTTGTGCTTCAGTGTATGTTACAGCTCATGTCTCATTTTGTTTGTTCTTTTGTAATCCACACTCCGCAGCAACAGCAATTCTCATAGCCACAGAAGTGTTTAAGCCTAGCTTTTAATCCTCTTCTTGGCCTTAGCTGTAGTTTATAAAATGAAACTAATTATTAGGGTTTGAGTGTGGCAGAAGTTTTCAAGAACTCAAAGTCCATTCGCTATCGGTTTAGATTGTCGTTTAAATTCTGTGCCAAACCTGCCTGTGATTTAACTCCTCTTGTCTTCACCGAACCTAACGCTGAGATAGACGTGGTCAGCTGAGCAAGGAGGGGACGCGAGAACTGCTGCAGCTGTCAAGCCGTATTTTGTACAGCATTTCAAACCCTGAAGATACGTGTGTATGTCCTTTAAAATCACAAACAGTAAGTCAGAGGGAGAGAGATTTAAACTGTAGGATCCCATCATTTCCACCTCAGAACCTCTTTTGTTCAAACTGGCTAGCAGGATGGTGTTACGGTTGTACGTATGCTTTAAACCGAATCAGCAAACTCTGTTCTCAGTTGCAGTTGGGCCCGTGCTCCAGGCAGCGAGGAACCCAGCGTCTCAGGAGCTCCCACTGAAGCGATGAGAGCTAGGACTGCATCTGCAGGACTACTTACTGCCGGGCAGGTTATCCTGGGGATGGACGTCTTTTGGCACGCTATACGGAGTGCTCCTCCAGAAAACAAATGCCCCGACAGCTTTCACGGTAGAAGAGCTGTTACACCTCAGCAAGCAACAGCAAAAGAGCACAGTTCCTTTTGCTAAGACATTCCTTCACTTCTCATTGTGCTGTTTGTGATACGCAGAAGGCATCCTCCGCTGACTGCCACCTTCCCACCTAACCTCTTCAGACTAAGGCCGCTCGACTCCTTTTCGAGCTTGTGTTTTGAGGAGTTGGAACTACACCTCTGACAGAGCAAGGAACTGTAGGTGTCTATGAGACATTTTGATAGCAGCCGCTTTATCATCTTCTCCTGGCAATGAATATTTCTTACTACCCATATGGTTTTCTGTCTGTATTGCTGGAAAGCTACACTCTCAGCTGTATTTATCTGGTAACATTTTGTGTTCAACCTACTGTTTCCTCTGACGGCTGTTTTACTGATAGAGCCAAGGGTTTACAGATAGATTGCATTAAAAAGTCAAAAGTATAAGAAAAAAAAAAAAAAATCCTCTTCTAATTATAGCTGTTTCCCTGAAAATAAGTTTAGTTTACATGTTTTCATGTTTAGTACATAAATCTATCTACTTCCTCTAAAGTGGAAACTCTTGAAAAAAATAGCAGGGTTTTTTTTTTGTTGTGTAGTTTAAAGACAATATTTGAGAGTTGCTTAAAAATATATACTTAAACCTCTGTATTTGACATAAGATATGCAGTGACAACCCCACGTGCTGCATTCCTACGCATTTGGACCCATGCCTGAGCCCAAGTTTCGACCTACGTTGTGAAACCATCGCTGCATTTCAGCGAGTTGCAGCTCCCTGGTTCTCCACCTCTGCAGCTGAAGAGAGACGTACGTTATCTCTCCCACTCCACATCATCGACACAGGATTTTCAGCAGAGTTGTTGGTGCTGAAGAAATGAACTTGCCAGCCGCAGCAACACTGCAATTGTTTAATTTCACGACGGAAAGTTTTGCTGAAGATGTAGTAAATGAAAGGGTTATACGCTGTTGAAGATTTGGCAAACAGACAGGGCAGCAGTGTAACAATGGGCTGTAGGGAATCACTGGAGTTAAATATGGACCAGAAGCTGCCTGCTGCATACGGCGTCCACGAGCTCAGGAACCCGACCGAGATGAGCACAGCCATCTGAAAGGGAAACGGGGCTTCAGTTCTCAGCTTGCACTGGCTGGGTCTGATAGGTGGGGTGTGGATGAAACCACACCTGAACCAGCTGACATACCGGAACCTGTATGCTTGCTGTGTTGTGACACGAGCACAGGTAACACTGGACAGTGCCTATATGCTTCTATTCCCACCTAGCAGATCTACACTGTGGGTTTCTTATGAGGCAGTTGTTGTTTTCACCTCCTTCCCTGACTCTGGCTGCAATATGTCATGGGAGAGACAGCCCAACCAGAAAGTACAGCCTGTCAATAGACTGGCCTCTAGAAAGCTTGGGTCAATTCTGCTTTTCCACAAGAAATGAGCAACTGAAGTGCTTATGTGACAAAATGTTACATTAAAGAATCCTGTTTCCATACAGAATTTCTGTGTGGCTCTCAGAATAGCCACTCAGTCACTTAAAAATACCGAGGATGACAGAACAAGACCTTCACCCCAACTACAGCATGAATGGATTCAACAGCTATTCCAGCGTGATTGGAAATCTGTATGTTCATGCAAATCATGGGTGCAACTGCCTAAAGAAGGTTTACCAAGCTGTGTCGTACCTACAATATATAATCCTGATCAAACTACTGAAATGACAAGGTTTCCAGGAGCCCCCTGCTCCTCTGAGGAGTGTAGGGTATGGGTGAGACTGGAAACACATCTCCACCTTTGGTCAATACCAGACAAAAGCAATGAAGGGTCATCATGAGCCATGCATGAGCAGAGCCAGTTCTCTGCAAGCTCCTGATTACCACAGCCTCTTCTCACCACTGGGATAACTCACCAATGTCAGCTTCTTCTCCAGTTTAGCTGCATTAGGGATCCTGTCAATATTCTGGATCTCTTGGTACGCTTTATGAACCTTCCAGGCAATTCCCAAGTAACAGGCAACGATGGTCAGTGCAGGCAGGACTGTGCACAGGAGGAACATGCTCAGGATGAATGAAAAGCCGTTGGAGGAGTTGTGGAACTTGCTCCAGGCTATTGTACAGGAGATGCCAAATGGCTCAGGACCATAGTAGCCCCAGCCTACCAAGGGCAGAATGGCCCAGAGCAAGGAGTAGAGCCAGATGAAAGTGATCAAGACGCGAACAGTGTTCTTGGTGATTTTGTTACCTGCAACAAAGAGGAAGAGCAAGCATGTATGGACCTCATCTCAGCAACATGGGTTTTGCCATAACTTCTCCAACAGAAGGATGGTGGCTACAAATACACCTGGGCTGCTGCTGCAGTTCCCTAACCTTTGGTCTTCTTGAGAAACGTAGCAGAGAGTGTCCATGGATTGGGTGAGACCTGAGTGCAGCCCTCAGTGCTGACCTAAAGTTTGGTAAGTCAGGCAGTTTTACAAGATCAAGTTGACTCAAAATGTCCCAGCCCAGGATTTTTTTAATGCCAGGAGAAAACTCCTTCCTCACAAGTTTCAGTATCTCTGCTTGCACACAAATAGGAAGATAAGGCAGTCTGGTCCAGCAAAAAAATTGGGCTCTGCACCCTCAGGTAGTTTCACCTGGTATTACTGAGAAGTGAGAAGCCTCACTGTTTAATAAGGAATTTAATCAGATCCTTCTAGGAACATTAGAGTTCTGATATTGGACTAAAAGTTGAGGCTTATTCCTACAGTTATTGAACTGATACTCCATGCCATATTCAGCAAAGCATCTCTCTGAACATAATAGCCCAAACGCACCACTACAAGGTTACCAGAAATGCAATTACTTACTGTTAGATTTGGATGAATTGGTAACAAGGAATCGAATCACGGCCATGGCACACAGGGTCATCATGCTGCAGACACCAAAAAGGAAACCCATCAGGGCATAATATACGCAGGACGCATCCCCTCCCAGCCAAGCGTGGTTCCAGGCGGATGCAATGGCCAGCGGATACATGCTGATTGCCATTCCAATATCTGCTACTGCCAAGTTGACTGTCAGCAGCTCCGGTGACTTCAGGAGGGAAGAGCGCTTCACAGCTGTAGCAAGGACGGCTGAATTTCCAAGGATTGTCAGGATGGCTGGGAGAGAAGAATCAGCACAGACAATAATATCAAACAGTTAGCACACCTGTGAAATGCTTATACATACAAAGGATGTGAAAAATGCCGGTCGTTAGCCTGGGACTACAGTCTAGAAGACAGGACAGACTGGGAGACCAGCCAGAATTCAGCATCTCCCAGGCCAACACAGTACTGTGCTGATGCTTTGAAAATGCACTGGTGTGTATCTGCTATGCCCTGCTATGAAACCTGGTTCTTCTGCTGGCGAGGAAACTTGTTCTCTTAGATAGCAGATAGGAAATACCACCTGGATGGCCTCACCACAGCATCCGCTGTTTTGCTTCAGCCAGCTCTTGGGTTTCAATTCCTGCCTCCCTGCTAGAGAGGGATTTCCCAGTCAGGCTGTTTCCACTATGGACCTGCTAGAGCAAAGAGCGCTTCAGATTTCTGTTCACATCCTCCTGTAGTGCTGGCCAGCCTGACTGACTGGGGGACATCTTGTCATACGAATAGTAGACCATATCTTGCCCCTTCCTATCACCACACTATAGCTCTTCACTTCCATGTCACACCCCCCTCTCCATGCACCATATCCCACCTATTCCCCCGAGGCTCCTATCATGTGAATAGCCCACACCCACTCATTCCACTCTCTTACGGTATCTTGCACGGCATACTATCAAGTAAAAATCACTATGTGCCGCCTTTCAGACACCCGCACTATTCTGGTGGTCTCTGAGTGCAGTGAGACAGACCATAGCAATTGTTTAGCCAGAGACATGCAACAGACGACAGATTGCTTTGCGAAATGACCTGTCGGACATACATTATTCAGACACGCCACAGGGCTTCAAAGCATTCATGACAACAGTGTCAAAAGTACACGTAGCAAACAACTCATTTTCTCTTTTCTTCCAAGTGAACATTATGCTGGAGCTACATTTTGATCAAAGGTTTTCCTGAGAAGGTGTCCTTTAAAGTCAGAAGTGAAGTAGGGAAACAGAATAAGATTCTGTCATGTTCCGTTGTCGCTGTGAAAGCAGAAAGGCTGCATTTGCTCACAGATACCCCACAATAAAGTGCCCACAGAGGAATTAATAAAGGCGCATGCAGAAAAATGGAATAAATACATGGGCATAAATCCAAGGATGGGCAGAGATGCCAAGAGAAAGCCTTGAACAGAATAGAGGTACAAATCTGAGACCCCACATCCCTCATTCATTCACTTTCTAACCACACACGTTCACTTGGCACCTCTGGATATGCTTGAAGGGTTCCCTGAGCTCTCGAGAGTTGTATGTCGGCACACACAGAGATGCCCACGGTGGCTTGGCACGGGACCGCTTGCTGACAGCAACCTGTGGCGTGGTGGGAAGAGCACTCTCCTGCCAAATGACAGCTGCAGGGTGGGACATCCTCAGGCTTCAGGAGGAAAATGAACCCAGTTCACTTTCTTCTGTGAGAGCCCTAACCACTATGCAAGAGGTAGGAAGCAGCTCTTACTCTTACTAACATCGGGGGTAGACACCCAGGCCCACCTTCTCTTTTACTTTGACAGATGCTATTCCCTTCCATCTCGCTGCCTGTGAGGCTGCTGGATGGCACGGGACAAAACAGCGCAAGAGTGGGCTACTAATCAAACAGCAGAGAGGCTTGTGGTGAGTGCTGCAGCCCATGCCCTGGGCCGTGTGGTTTCCTAATGAGAACATAATTTCAGGGGACAAACAGGCCTTGCTGCAGCCCCCAGGGAGGTGGCAAAGCTACGGATAAATACAACACAGATTCCAGTTAAACTCTCTGCTTCGTGTATGGGATGTAGTGAGCCTGGCTGCCACACGGGGCTCTTGATCCAATGCTGGAAGCTATGCCTGAAGCTTAGGTGCCTAAAAGCCCTTTAGGAGAGGTGTGAGACTGTAGCATGGTGGCAGAAGAGCAATATCAGCAAGGGGAGCTCCAGCCTCCAGCTCTTCGTTGCTGCCCAGTCCCATTACCTTAACTGCATCTACGTATTTATGTTTGTGTGAGAAAGGAGCTGGCATCCTGACTTGGATTAAAAGAAAACCCCTTCGTTGTTTCGCAGAGAGTGATTTTTCTCACCCTGAGTTACACTCTCTGCTGTCAGCACAACTGAGGGGACAGCACAGGGCAGGGCAGTGCAGCGCAGGGAAAAGTGCGCAGGAACAGGGGTGAGATGTGAAATGCTAAAGCCCAGCATTGCTGGCCAAAGCCTCTCTATTAAAGCACGTAAAAATATATGCTTGTTTTTCTTAAATGCATCTCAACCAGGGTTTTCAAATGAGCTGAAGGGAGGAAGGTACTCGCATCTTAGCAAAATTCAGTTGGACTGCACGCCTAAACCGATTCAGCTCCTCTCCAAATCTACACCGATAGTAAACAAATCACCTGAGTACACGCAACAAACAGGCAAGGAAGAAAACGCTTAGCTAAAGCCATGCTGGAGCAGACTGGTACATATCCCCACTTGTGTTTCATTGTAAATCTGCCTTCAGCAGGGCAAACAGGCCATTATAAAAAACAGAAGTACTATTTGGAAACCCTTTGCTATTTGATACCAGTTTATCCTACCCAGACACAGCTTCTCTTCGTGTATAATGAACATCCCCCCTGCAAGGGCCAGACCAAAGTTGCTCTCCCCTGATCAGTCTCATGAAACGGGCTGCCTCGTCTCTCAATCCACAGGGCTGAGACGCCAGGATAAGAGGTAGACAACTTATTTTGAACACCTGTGATGCCGCAGAGGCTAACTCATGCTGGCAAGTCTTCAGCATCGAAACAAAAGATTGCAAACCTGAGAGTGGAGATTAATCCTGGCATCCAACCGACTCAAAGGCAATAAGCAGGAACCTGTGTGGAAACAGATTTTCTATCATCTCCCTGCAGCTTCCTCCGGAGCTGCTGGTGCTGACCACAGCACAGACAGGGCAGCCCTGGTGCGTCCGCTCCTAGGCTTGAAGCAAACAAGCAGGCTGTGAAGGCAGAACTCACCTATGATCAGAAGAAAGACCCCAGCTCCATAATCCACTACCGGGTGGAGTTTGGAAATGTATTGCTCCTCCATTGTCCCTTGTGGAAGTGGGTGAAAGTTTTAAATCAAAGGCAAAGTGGCTGTAGGGGCAAAGAGACCCTTCCTCATGGCTTGCCTGCTGCAGATGTGAGCCAGGCAGCTGGGTGCTGTCCTTCTGCTTTTTCCTCTCTCCCTCCTTCCATGTGGCAGGGGAGAAGCCTGAAGTGAGAGAAAGGCTCCCTCCCTGGGGAGACAGAGTGAAAGCTAGGCAGAGCCACTGCCAGAGCGATCCCGCCTGGCTGGCAGAGCATCTCCCCACCCACTCCCTCCTCTCACACGGCTCTGCTCCTTGGCTTGTCAAGCAACTTCACAGTGCAAATCCCTTCAGACTGCCATTGCCGAGCAGAAACAATTGTCGTTCAACCATCAGCAGCCTTGGGAAATAAATCCAGGCTGAGGGATCAGGCAGGGGAAGGAAGGTTGGGAGCTTCATTTTCGAGCTTTATGGCTGCATATGGGAAACACAAGTTTGGGGCGGGGGGATCTCTGTGTTGAAGTATTAGAGGAAAGCTCTTTGCTGCAGGGGTTCAGAAGGGTCAAAGTCACACCACTGAAGGCAGGACTTTCAGAGCTGCTCCAGGGCAGAACTGGAGGATGCTCAGTCCACTGCAGAGCACCACAGCAGAACCAAGCTCTGAGTTCACTCTGGTGACACTCCAGTGTTTTTACTTGGCAAGCAACCAGAGCAATGCCTCACATCCAAGTTTACCTTCTCCTTATAATATTTGAGCCTAAAATCATCATAGTGCTCTCTCAGTCTTCGTAAACAATGCTGTTTTGCTCCAGGCTCCAAATATGTGTTCATAGAATCATAGAATCATAGAATCATAGAATCATAGAATCATAGAATCATAGAATCATAGAATCATAGAATCATAGAATCATTAAGGTTGGAAGAGACCTCTAAGAATCATAGAATCATAGAATCATTAAGGTTGGAAGAGACCTCTAAGATCATCGAGTCCAACCGTCAACCCAACCACCATGCCCACTAAATGTGTTACACGCTGCTACAGGCTCATCTATCAATTTACATGCGCGTGTCTTCATTTTGGTGCACGCAATTTACAGCTCTGCAGTTGCAATGCCATTGACTTGACTTTTAGCCTGGGCAGCACCCAACCAGCACATTGAAGGGCTGATCTATTCTAAATTATTTAATTCCAGTACCTGGATATGCTAAACTGCATTAGCATCATTCTCTGCTTGGCCTATTTTACTCTGTTCCGACATAGGGAATTTTAAGATCCCCGAGAGCACGTAGGCATCTCATGTGCAATCTAGGTGGAATTTTGGTTCCTTTAGCAGTACCGCCCTAAATTCTGAAATCATTAGGAATCCGAGAGACTTTAAAAGCTTTGCGTTTCACCAGAAAGCAAAACTGGCCACGCACAGATACACTGCCACCTCAGCTTTGCTGCATGTCTCTGTGCTTGTTCCCTGCTGAAGCTGCCTGGGATTTACACACCAGGGATCCCTGCACTGAAGACTTTGAGGAGTGTAATTCAGCAACCAAGAGCATGCAACACGACACATATAGCACAGGGCTCAGGAGCACTCACAGCCTTCTCGGGGTACATTTGTCCCAAAAGGTTAGCCATCCTCCCTGAAATAGAGAAATCGGTTCCCCCCTCCGGTTTCAGAGACTTGAATACATGTTTATCCTGCAAGACTGTTTTACCCTGCAGTTTGTAGATGTATTGGGATGAGGAAAATGCCATAACAGAAAGGTGCTTTCCTCTCCACTTGAAGCTGGATTGCACCACACCTAAGTCACAAGACTGGAGGGAGAGAAAACAAATGGTATCTGACTCTCTATGATGCTGAAGGGAGCCCTTGCTCCAAAAGTTGTTAATATATTTTACAAGGAACAGCTCTGGCATAAAGAAATATGCAGGGGTAATGGTGGTTCAGTATTGGCCGCGAGCTACAGCTTCAAAGTGAACCAGTCTTACAGAGGGGCTGCCCAGGGTGTAGTTATCACTTCAGAGAAACCAAATCCCTGTATCTGGGACCATGGCCCCACATCAGGATTCCCCACTGTCAGCATGCTGGGTGTTACGAGTTTTGTTCTTACTAAATCTGCCTCCAGCACTGAATAGAGAACTTGGAAACCAAATTCAGCACTAATTCTGCTGTCACAGACACAAGCCTTATTTTTAAAAGAGACTGAGCGCTACTAAGAGATAGGTGGCTTCATTAGCCCACAGCAATGCTCTAGTTTCCAAGTCCTGCTGCCAGGAGCTGGATGTACGCAAGATATAGCAGAGGAGAGCAGAGAGGGAATGCCTGTTTTTCTATCAGAGAACACACACTGTGTCTCCTAGTATTACCAGAGCAGAGGTTTCAAGAGATGCTACAACCCAGTGATTCCCATCCTCAGAAACCATTTTCCTGTGCTAAACTACTTCTTGACTGAGGCTGGCTTATGTGTAGTCAGCTCAAGTATTTCTGAAAAATTCCCCCAACCCATCCCATGTTGCTCCAAAGTCAGTAGAAGCAAAACAGAGTCCACATGTATTCATGGAATAGATGACTAGGAGATGGAACAGTCCACCAGTTCTTCTCCAGAGCTTACAAAATTCTAATTCAATGACAGAAATTGCTGGTCTGAAAAATCTGAGCAGATAAGACAAAAAGGTTGCGAAGTTCCTGGTTAAACTGGACAGCTAGGAAGGCATGAGTTATGGGTAGAGGGAAGACAACGAGCAGGAGCGACTTTTACTCATCTGGGTGAAGAGAGACTGATGTTCCAAACCTTGATCCAATGAAAAGAGCACACAGAATCACAGAATCACTGAGGCTGGAAGGCACCTCTGAAGATCATCTAGTCCAAGCCCACTGCTCAGGACAGGATCAGCTACAGCAGGTTGCTCAAGGCTGTGTCCAGTTGGGTTTTGTATATCTCTAAGGATGGAGACTCCACAGCAGGTGGAGCTCCTCTGTGGTCTCATTCAAAGTCTCGTATGGTTTTTGAATAATGACACCACCTAACTCAAGAAATCAAGCACCTACTCATTAGCTGTTCAGTGCAGATGTCATTCACCAAATGTTCCTTCGCAGCAGATAGTCACTTGAACGTGGTTGTTTGCTGCAATGCCTCTCAAGCCTTGGGTGTATAAGCAAGTGAGTATCAGTTTAGACTAGGAAGGTAGGATACATACAACATTTATTATAAAATGAAGTTCTCATATCAGAAAAGGCTAAAAAGGGGCAGATACGATGTCTCAAAAACATGCCTAGTAATGAGGGTCTTAAACAGCTCGATCAAATCAGTGTAGTCTGTTCAAGAAAGAGAGGTTACCATTTGATCCCAATTTGGGGAAGAAACGTCTGCTAGACTCAGCAAAAGACACAGTAAATCCTGTCACAGAAAGCAGAAGATTGCTGCATTCTGACAATTAATCCAGTATAGTGCACAAAAAAACATAGTATTGGTAAATTAAACAATGCCAGATCACCACAGGGATGCTGGAATTCGACTGTTCACCTTGTTAAATTCACACAACAGTTGCTGCCACTGTTTTGGGCTGGGCCAGCTAGCACTGTCCTAAGTCATTCCCAGGCACAGGTCAGCTAAAATGGGCCCAAGACCATTCCCCGTAGGCAGTAAGGTCATTGGTTTTGAAGAGAAAGTGACACTGTTTAGTTCCCTGGGACAGATGTTGCTCACGCGTTTTGCTCTTATCGTGGGTGCAAACTTTTAGCTGAGAAACAGATTCTGAAGGTGCAGTCATTAGATAAGAAGTGACTGTTTTAAAGGATTGTTAGTGCTCAAATACAGCTTATAATTCTGATAAAGAAAATTCTTTCGAAAGTTTCTTGGCCTGTGCTATGCAGTCAGCTCACCTAACATTTCTTTTTGGCCTTTCTTGGTGAAAACACGAAAGAGGGCTCAGTTCAAGGAGCCTAATGTCACCCAATCCAAGTCAGATCTCCTGCTTTCCCACTTGTTGCATGGCCCATCCTCTCACTACTGAAATAAGATATTAAATTTGTTCAGGCAAGCAAAGAGAAACCAGAGGCAAGATTAAAACATTTTGCTGAGAATTTAATTACTCCCTGGAGACCCCATTGGCTACATCAGGAGCCCAGTCCTCTTCCAACTTTTGTGGGCACCTTAGATTACACTGTGTGGGTATTTCATGCTGGTTTAGATGGCATTTCATTTATTGTGAAACCCTGAACTTAGCATTCACATGGGGCAGGATTACATCAACAGTTCAGTTACGAAATGGAAGAAAAGAAAATGAATTATTAAAACCAGAAGAGCTGGCTGATCCCAAACCCAGTGCATTATTCATGTGCCATTTAACAATAGCAAGTTGTACCCAGCATTATCTTTCTGCACTTCAGATCAATCTAGATTATCTGTTTACAACCGAAGCACAGTCAAAGTTTATACATCGTGACAGACCAAATTTTTGGGGATCATATTTTAGAATTGTTTTGTGAAATTTCCCTTCAATTTAAGAAAGGACTCTTTAAATTAAACAGATGGAATAATAAAGTTGCTACCCACTCACTTCTGAAAGGTTATGTGAAACTTCAAACAAGAACTGAACTCACCATGAAATCATACATATATATTTGATGTAAATATATACACGTATATAAAACAAGTTCCTATTGTTTATGTAAAAACAAGGTATGGGTTGACTAATTACTCAATGCTACCAAGTTAGAACATCCTACAACTTTATTCTTCCTTTCCACAGAAAAGAAAAAAAAAAAAGAGTATTCTGAAGGCGTGAAAGTGTCTGAATCTGTAGGAGCAAAGGAATTGTTCTGAATTACCAGTTTGCCAGGATGTAGTAGTTCATTTTGCAGAGATAAAATGTCTTAAGGTTTGGAGCTGTTTTGGCCAAGAATATTGGGTTTGGTATCATATATCAATATCATTTATATCTCCTCATATCTGGAGAGGGCCATGAATCTATGTCCATATCTGCACAGAATTCATGTCTATCAAAAATAGCCATGTACCATTTAGAAGAGGAGCATGGCTTCGCTATTCCTGTTTATCTCTGGCTGCTCTGTCCAGATCTTCTCTTCTGTGAAGACTGAGATTTCAAGCTGAGCAATATACTGCAATATACTGCAAACAGTCTATTTGGACAGTCCCTTTTGGGTCCCTTCTCCTTGCTTCAAAACAAGTCTGCCATGATGCACACTCAAGCTTTTTCATTAACAAATCCCACCTTTTTCAAACTCCTTGGAGGAGACAACTTCATCATATTCTCCAGGAATTCCTACAACTTCCTTCCATTTAACTGTTAGGCTATTTCTGCAGTCTTAACTTTGGAAGCTCATCTTTGAGCTGAGACCTCTAGCTGAGCTTCTAGTTTTCATCTCCATTTATGAAAACCAGAATCGGCATTTAAGTTGAAGTCTCAGAGTCTGCTCATGAAGTTGTATGTTTTCAACAACCAAATCTTGTTTAAGCTGGTATTTGCAACCTCAAGCATAGTAATTTGTAAATTGTTTTCTTCTGGGTGTCTGCACTGACTTGCATGTTATTGCCTGAGGGGTTATTTACAAAGTCTAAATTTAGTCTAGGGACACTAACCTCCCTAAGCTTCCCTCTACAGTAACTGAAGGTAGCTGTCCCCTTGAAGTTTGGATCAATAAATTTTGCTCCTTCACTAAAACCGTTTTTACATATAATACTTGGCTGCTGGTTAAGCCAGTCGAAGTGAGTACAGCTCTCCACCATAGCAGTTTGAGACTCACCAGGAGGACCTGAGTTGCAGCTGTTATTCCAGTGAGTGTTTGACCCCAGAGCAGAAAATGGACTCCAAACCCAAGGCCATCTTGTACACACAGGACTGAAAAACAATTTTAAGACTTTTACATCACTTTTATTCCTCACTTTTAAGAGTTGTTCAATGCTGCTGGCAGTTTGAGGTGAGAGTAAATAGCAGTTTAACACTAAATGAATGACCAGTGATTGAGATATGAGGAAACAAAAACTTGTACAACTTCCACACTAGCACTAGTAAGTGTATCATGGAACTAAAGCCAGAAGCTCACATTTATTAAACAGCCATGTCATCATTGGTTTGTAGCTGGTAACCGTTGATACTCACTCTGCATTGGTGAAAAGGAGAGGACAAGATGTACAGCTGTGACGAAAGTCGCACGTGGAGTAAAGGTGTGTCGTGTCCCTGACGTGACAAGCCAGCTCTTTTCAACAGGGCAATAGGCTGCCCTCTCCAGGACAATTATTTTAATTTTTTTTTTTCACAGTTCCCAAATATGAAATGAAAGGCACTAATTTGAGAAGCAATATGAAAACAAGACAAAGCAGAAACATAGCATGAGGTGGGAAGGGAAAGACGGTAATGAGATACAAAAGAGTTAATTCAACATGCAAGTACGAAGCATATCATAGCTATGTCTTTCAAAGGTGTGAGACGACAGAGACTAATACACTATGAGTGGGAAGGAAATGGCACCAAAAGTGCTAACATAAAATGAAAACTACTATTATGTCAGGAAAAGAGAAGAATAAAAGGTATTGCCGATGGTGTGGAATTTGACAATGCAAACCTGCTCATATTTAATACAGTGACGATGTTCCCAGACCTCAGTTTAATAGTAGTATGAACAGCACTAATCCTCTCATTTTCAAGGTTTCAAAGACAAATTCATGTCCTGTTATGCTGGTTATTGCCCAAATAATCATGAGGGGACACTTGCTTGCAGTTCAAGTAATTTTTCAACCATTTATTGACAGTAGTTTTTGGTAGCAAGCTCCATTGAATTTTCCTTTGCATTTTGGTCCTGCACTCCATTTATTCATGGTTCCTCTGTGTCATTCAGACCATGGGAAAAAGTCATACAGTTTGTAGAATGCACCACCCAGAACTCTACCACCACAAGAACATTCCTGTGCAGTAGCTCTGTATCATCATCCTCTGCACACCTCTAGGCAGACTGCATGCAGGAGCGCGGCTAAAGAGAAGCATGAGCTGGGAGGCAATGCATTGCAGCCACTCTACACATCAAAAAGCCAGTGAACAGATTGAATCATTTAAGACTCTCCAGTTCTGTGTAACTGTAGCATGGTGGCAACAAAGACTTGACTGTCTGTGATCCTAAGCTCAGAAGTGTCCTGGAAGCAGCAAAATAGCAATCATGCCACTGGGAGTCAGACATCAGAAAGGGATCACAGTGTGTAGGGTTGGGTCATACCTGCCCAGATCTCTCCAGCAGCACTGGGAGCAGGAAAGCCATCTCTTCAGGAGTCTCCCCAACTTCAAGACTAGTCCCAGCTCTGCTCCTTCTTTGTCTCTTTTTCATATGACCTAGTGCTGATTTGGACTCACTCCTTCCTCTTTCGAATGACAAAACTCAATTCTCTCCACTTTGTTGGGAAATCCAGAACCATGCTGAGAGGTAGCATCACTCCAACAGCACAGGTGAAACAGGTCCTTCTCTTTGTTCCTTAACTTTGGTAGCAGGACTAGGATCTGGCAGAATTGAGACAGAACAAAAGAGGCTGTCGTGGTGATGGCCACAAATGGGGATGTTTGGCATGCAGGGTCATATGGAATGGTAAACTCTAGAGGGCCCTTTTGAACATAGGCATGAGGACAATAAAACCCACCCAGTGCTGCCTCTGGTAGATTCCATTGATTGCATTCTTGCTTGTGTTGGTGTTGTATGCTTCACTGAAGGAGGGAAAGGGGGATTTGTTTTGAGGGGAGCTTGTATTTAAAGGTAGTCAGAGGAAAGGTTACCAGAGTGGGAGACAAGAGGTCAAGGTATTTTTACTATCTTTGGGGACAGAGCTGAAGTATATACTGATATTCTTTACCCAAATGGTGTAACCTAGTTGTGTTGACACCATGGAGTCTCTGGACACCGTCTGGGTTTACAAACACTGTCTGCAGGACTGAATCTCCAAGGTGCACCCGCCTCTATTCCCTCTTCCAGTTTCTCCACAAAGGCAGGAATACAGCAGACCAAGGGTGTGACACCAGAGCAAGCATGGCTGTGTATCCAGTGCAGACAGACGGTGGAGTAGGGTTCAAGGGTGCAATCATATGGCATTACAGATGAACTCAATGGTACTACTCTGGCCCTGCTATTGCCTACTGTGTGACACTCATCAAGTCACTTCCTTCCTCTTTCTGCCTCTGATTTATCCACTGAGATCGTACATTTTTCAAGGTCTGACTGATCTCCTACTATTTCTGCTCAGTGTCTGGTAACAATGCAGCCCCATTATTGGCTTATGCCTCTCAGCACCATTGTGATACAACAATAGTTTTAAGAAGGAGGCCAGTTTTCTTTCATATTAGGATTTGGCTAATTTTACTCTTACTAATTTCTAAATGGACCCACACTGGGAATTCAGAAATGCCAGGATTACAACTTATTATTTAGAGAGACGTGGAAGAGAAAAATAGCTGAGAGACTGAATCCTGTAAAAATATAGTGGAAAATATGAGTGGAAATTCATGGAGATGCTTCTCTTGGATGGAAAAGAACAGGTTTCCTTGTTCAATCTGGAACACAATGTTTAATGGAGATAGAAGACAGAAAGATTGGGAAACAAAGGCGCAACAGAGACTTGATGATAACAAATCTCTTATTAGGTAGAATGGGGAAGACAAAACTTCTGTTCTACAATAAGCTGTGGTGGCACCAACAGTACTTTTAAAATGACCCTGTTAAGGACAGCATTCAGCATAGCTGCCTGCCCGGCAACTACTGATGCAACAATCCACTGCTAAGACAACTTCCCTGGATCTTAACTTCATGTGAAAGATATTGCTTGGCTGAGTGAGTTTAAGGGTCCTGAGCAGCAGGGATGGCACCAGAAGCCTCATGTCAAGACTCTCTGTCGCTTTTGAGGTCTTTATCATATTTGCAAAATCATGTTCAGGTTCCTTTTTCAGCCTTCAGATTGTATTTATGTGAGTGAGAGAAGTCACAGCTTTTCTGTCTTGACCTCCTTTCCATGGCCTTTCGACCCTTTAAGCCAAGTAGTGTTTAATCCTTGCTATACAATACTGCCAAGCTTCAAGCTGGCTGTAAATATGGCACTGAGTAGGACTGTGAGGCAAAGAAGAGAAACTACTATACTACTTTCTCGATATTATTAGATATTAGGCACTAGCATTTTAATTACTTGAGTTTTCCAAGTTAACTGAGCTGCAGCTACATGTTGCTTTCAGAGAGCATATCCCACACCTCTGCGTTGGAAGGTGCTTTAGGATTTACTTCCCGACACTTCACTCCCTCTTTGCAGTGGTGTGAAATGCCCTTTGCAGGGATATAAGAGATCATCTAAGTTGCAAAAAATAATTCCCACACATGTTATTAACTTGCAGTCAGGTGCTCTGCTCATTGCTCTTGATACTTGACAGGAAACAAAAGTGGGACCAGGGGGTAAGTTAAATATTTAGTGGATACTTCCTGTATTTGCACAGAGAAACTTTCAGCTGTTTCCTCCATGTTTAAACAGTGCTCAGCTACGCTTTGCTAATACTGAGTTATCCCTCTGATTGCCTTCCAAGGGCCACTCTACAGCGAAAAACTAGTAAGAAGACAAAAGGCCTCAGAAAAGCTATGCATCACTGCAGTCTTCTGCATCTCTAGGTAGGTATGACACAAATTCCTCCGCTGTTTAAGTAATCTGCTGTACATCGGAAAAAATACTGTCTCACTTTTAAGACACTGGTTCAGATTATTCTGTAATAGACCATGCTTAAAAACAGCAACTGTGAATACTTTCTGCACTCAATTACACTGAAAAAACAGAGATGAACCTAGCCTCGGAAAAAAAACAAACCAGTCTTGTGGTGAGGCCCCTGGGGAGTGCTGAGTTCAGTTCCTTGCCTTGCCACAGTCTTCCTGTCTGCTTTTCGGCAAGTGATTAACTCTTTCTGTGCCTTATTGCCCAAGAATTAAACTATGGATGCCAATAAAGCTTTCTTCTTCTTCTTTATATCCTTTAAATCGCTAGCACACTTTGTGGCAGAGTTCTGGCCTGTGCAAATCAGCATTCTCTCAGGCAATGTCTGGACACGATTCAGAGCATACCAATGCGCCAGGGACCATTCCTGGTGGGCAGTTTCCCTCCTATGTTGGAAGGGAAGAAGGTTCAGACACGTAGACCTGAGCTGGCTATGCCACCTGCCCTGATGCTCAGAGCACAGTCAATGGCTTGTTTTACTCACATAACCACAGAGCTTGGGGGCAAAAGGGGCTTGTTGTTGGGGGCTCATTGAACTCACATCAGCACATGGGGACAAAGGCCCCCACGGCACACTTTGGCTTATCTGGAAGTAGAGATGCTTGTCACTTGGAGAATCCCTCCCCAAGAGCATTTTCTATTCAGTCTGTGTTGCAAACATGTTTGTTTGTTTGTTTGTAGACTCCATTTTCTCATTAGGAGAGAATCTCTGTATTCATTCAGAAGGAAAAATTCTAGGCCATCTTTATCCATTATGGTTATTTAGAAAACCTCTGACAGCATGAATGCAACAGGCACAAAACCCATGAGGTAAATAAAGAACCATAATTATGATGCTTTTTTCACCCATCATTTCTGTGATACTGACTTGTGACCACTTTCAGGCATGGAGTTGACAGGATAATATTAATCTATTTTTGCCTCTAACTGAATATATTAAAATATTTGTCTGTCATGTGTACTTAAATGGATTTTATAACCCTAACATTAGAACAGAATTTATTTCAGCTAAATAAAACCATTTAAAAGTTTCAGGTCTAGTTTAAACTGATCATCCAGACTTCTTCTAGACTTAATGGTGAAAGACAGGCACTCTTGGTGCAGAAATACGCGCTTATTTGAATGAGATCAGTTGCCATTTGGAAGTGCCTGTTGACATTACAGGGAGCCCAGAGAGGTGTCTTAAACAAGCCACCGGGTTTGAGGTGGCTAGATTTGGTTGAGCTGAATCCTGTCCTGACAGACTTGTTCTAGGCAACACAAGAAACCTATGGGAAAGGATGAACTGGAACCTAGGTGTCTCAAATCTTGAGTTAAGGCTTTAAACTTTGCGTATATTCTCCTTGTTTCCATTACTACCAAAATCTGAAATTCCTCAGACCATGCAACAGCCATGAATCCCGCTTGCTATTTAAAATGAAAAAGTATCTTAGCTGTCCAACTTTAATATTATTTTCCCAAAGGTTTTAAATTACCAGTGTCTTCCTGTAGAAACACGATTAGGACAATGATGTTATTAGTATTTGAATGATCCCAGTTTGACTGTGAAAGTCGTATCTCACTGACCTGGACAACAGGGGGAACATGAGTTTGCCACTTCGCTGTTGCAGAAAATTGTTGGTACCTGTAAGGCTCTGCTAGTAAGGCAATAGCATGTTCTCTGAGGCATTCTCCAGGCACAAGAGTAATCCTTCCCAGAAACTGAAAAAGAAGATTGGAGCAGTAGGGTGAGTAAAAGTATAAGTATTGCAAAAGCACCCACAATACCACAAAAATAATACAAATCCTTAAACCCTCATATTTTCTCTCCAAAGACTTCACCTGCCCCAAAAGCTACAATGTCCTCTCATGTTACTTACTGTTGATTAATGACGTTTCAAACTTGAGTAATACAGTTCAATAATGTATTTCCTCTTATCAGTTCTCCCTCGTATAAGCAACAGCTCTGCCTGTCTGGCAGAGAGGAAGAACATGCAGTTTTACCCCAAAAGTTTTGTCTACCTTGAATTCTTTTCAAAGGTACTTTCAGTCCCCTCATCACCAGAGGTAGTTTGTTTAATCCACCAGACTTGCTACTGAGATGTAGGCTTCAAGATGGTCAAATGATGAAAGGATAGAGATTGTATGTCAGGGAAACAGTTAGTGATTGATGGATTCACATTCTGGTTACAGTCCTGTACACGTTAGTCACCCACAGGGACCCCTTACTGCACAGTCAGAGACAGGCACCCTCTGTATGAAACATCATCCCACCTCCCTTCAGCTGGAGGTGACCTGCCCTTCACAGATCATAACGAGAACCTATGCAATCAGTTTAAAATAGACTCCCTAACTTATTCCTGTCTGCGGTGAGCCAGCTGACCAGACTGCTGGGGCTCTTTGAGGAAGGCGGTTAACAATCAGGAGGAAGGTGGTTAACTGGGGAAGCTGTTCTTTGTAAACCACAGACCAGTGGCAGCCTTGGATTAGATGGACAAAGGGATTAAGTATTGATTGCCATGATAATGAAGACTGTGGACTAGATTGACCAAATCAGAGGAGACTCAGGTACTAAGGGAAGGGATTGCTGTGCTAACATATACTAACAGGATAGCATACACAGCCTTTACGGCTGGGTGAGCCCCCATATTAGTCTATGACTCTGTTCTGCCAGCTCTGCTGCAAGAATGGCGACCTTTGGCAAAACATTAATAATAAAAAACAGAAGAATGCTGCTATCTTAAATTGTGGCACCTAGCTGCTAAATTAACGTATGCCGAAACCCCAGGGTTTGCAAAGCCCACTGAAGCCAGTGGAAAGATTCCCGTTGACCTCAGTGGGCTGTGAATCATTCTCAAATGGAAATGGAGCTCCAGTTCCAGTGGCTGTTCTCATCTCCATGCAGATCAGTCTTGGGACAGCTCCCATATCAGCCATGGTGGGTTTTGGGTGATAAAGCTATTTGCTGCTGATAAGGTGAAGCATACCCTCATCGTACTCTGAAGCGGGGATGGGATGAGTTCATCTAATCCCATTAGACATTTACATCTAAGCTAATCACCCTCTGCTTCTCTGGTACTCAATGGAGAGAAGTCAGCATTTCATCTGCAACTCATCACTCCAAAATGGACATCTAAAATAGGTCAGATGACTCACACTCTAAATGCCTGTTTCTTCCCATTGACAATAAAAGGAGCCTGAGGTAATTTTCTCAGATTCAGACATTGACATGTGGTCAGAAGAATTTCACTCCAAGCATGTTCATCAAGCTTCAAAAATGTTGTGTTTTTATATCTGGTTGCTAAATCAAACAGCTAAGTCAACACAAGATCCTAGTGGAGACAGGTTCAGGTAAACGCAGTTGGCTTTGAGTTGTCTTGCATGAACTACAGAGCTTTGCCTCAGTAGGATTTTATATTAACAACTTAAAAATATACCAAGTTTTTCAGTGACAAGATAGCCTTTGATGTACCCTGCTCTGGTTACATGTTCTGGATGACAGGTCCAAAATGGTCTTGGATATATTCCAAAGATAATAATATTAAATGGACAAGAGGCTTCAAATCATTGCCATTACTTTGTTCTCAGAAAGCTCTCATCCCACTGGTGAACAGTATACGGTGAAATTCAGCACCAAATTCAAACCTAAATGTACAGGTCTGCAACAGAGTCTAGGCTCCCGTTACACTTACTGGAGAACTAGTCAATACAGGCAATAGAGACTGGAAAGCAATTCGCCTGCCTAAATGTAGGTATCTACTTTAGAGTGACTTGAACTACACTCTAGGCTCTGTTGGCTACAGAAAATCCCTTTCCAAACCAGGAATTTGGCCACCAGCTCTGATGTAGTCACTACACAAAGAAGATAGATACCTAAAATAAGGTAACTGTAGCTGAATCCCATCCACTGGAAACTGCCCACTCGGTTGCCCAGTAATAACATCCTTACCTGGACCATATCCTGACAGGATACAGTTGTGGTGAGATGTGCCATATCCTGGACCACTAGATCTGTTACGGCAGGAGATAGTGATCTAATACAAAGATAAAAAGAACCCAAAATAATCTTTGAAGTAACAATTTAATTTTCAAGTGAAATTTCCTGCGTACATACATATACGTATGTTTTTTTAAAGCAACACTTTTCTAAATGGGCAGGGAAGTTTTTATACCTGTGGTTTTGTTCATACTGAGAATGAAAGTATACTGTGAAACTTTGATATTTGCCATGGAATGGAAATGCTGAGTTTCAGACAGCTGAAGTAAATTCGAAAAAGCCCTGCAAAGATGAAGTGTACAACATCTTTAGCACAACCAAAACCATAAACTGGCTCCACAAGGGGACATGTAAATATGACTGCCAGTCTTTGTTGTGTCAGTCTGATCGCTTTCCACCAGATCTTTCTTGGATGATAGTCCAGACACACCAACATAAAGCTTCTCACGAAATTACCCAAAACATAATAGAGTCCTTGCGTATTTGCAAAGCTCTATTCAGAAACACAGCTTCTAACTTGGCACTTATCCTCCAAATATTCATGATTGTCAGCAGCTATTAAAAACAAGAATAACAATGGCTATTTCCATAATAGCTGTATTTTGAAATCTCAGAGCACTTTGTGAACTTAACAGACTTATTGGAGATGTACGGACTCATATCATCTATTAGGGAATGCAGCTCCCTCTGGGGCAAGAACTGGACTTCTGTTCTCAAGAATTCTATAAAGAAATACAGATAAGGCATGAATAGTTTCCTGAAAATGAGCCCAGTTTGGATTTTCAGGTAGGCTGAATATGAGGTTTGCTATCGGAATGTGCCTAGAAACTATACTTAACCTTTGAAAGGTTGTGATTTCTTTTTAAAAGAGCCGCAGTAAGTAGCATTTCTCTCTTTTGCACAAGAGCAACGGCATAAGGTTTCGACGTACTGCAACGTCAGGCAAGGGAACTGGTGCAAGGAGATAGCACGGGCTGCAGAACTGTCAGTGCCATAAACAACATTAACTGCCTTTGTGTTCCCATTGATACAGCACTGAGACGGCACCTGGGACACCAGGGCTGTGTTCCAGGTTTTTGTTTAGGCAAGAGTCTCCTGTGTTTTCTTTTCTCCATCTCTAAAATGAGATCTCTCCTTTGTAATATCTTTGGTGAGAAGCCTGTCTAATAGAAACATGGTCTGGTTTGTTTCTGAGCGAACCACAGCTACTCCAGGTAACTTTAGCTAGGGAGAAGTCTGTCAGTGTGAACTTTGCCGCTTCTGGAGTATGCAGACACAGCAAATGGCCCTCTGGAAAAACCCAAAGTGCTGTTTATGTCTGCCAGGAAAAGAATGAAGTGTCTTCCTATAGCATGTCACAGGTTGGTCTCTGGGGAAGCACCACCAGCTAGTGGCTTGGGACAGTTCAGAGAAATCATGCGTGCCAAAGAAGTTTCCTCCTAGCCCCTTTCCTTGGAAAGCTCCTTCAATTCAGCATTATGTGAACTGTATTCTTCAGAGCAATGCTTGCTTGTGGGCTTGCTCATCTGTGCTTAATTACAACATAGCCATTGCAAATATAATGCCTTTTGACTGATAAGTCACCCTAGTAATCATCCTACTCTAATGAGGAGTCCATACCACTCAGTGAAAGCCTCAATCACTTCTAACATGCTGTGTAACTGTCACTTATGCAAGACAAAATGATGGGAAAAAAGAGTATTTTGTACTTGCATTAATGGAATTTGCTTGAAGCCAGACTTGGTACGCTGCAACATGCAGGGGAAAATCAATTCCGGAGAGAATTTTTGTATCGCATAAAATGCCCCTCGTGTTTTTCCATTATTAAAAGTATAACCTAAACTCTTTTAGGATGGAATAATCTAAGCTGGAAGGAAAATACAAAAATAGGCTAGGAGGGACCTGGAGTGTTTAGCTGGGGAAAAGGTTGCAAACACAAAAAACTTTGGCTTCTCCTTTTCCATAATTTTCAATCCTTTTCAATCTTGTCAGCATGAATAATATAGTTGATTTTTGGTTATGAAGCAGCTGCAGAATACATAACAAAGTTGAAAAACAGCTGAAAAACCATTTATTTATTTTGTTTTCAACTGAGACACTCCTCCTAACTGCAGAAAAGTAACCAAGCTGACTATAATTCCATAAGCCACATCTGATCAGCGTATAGTTTAGGTTTTGGAGGGAATTTTTAAGAAATCTTATAAAACAAAAAAAAATAATGCTACTAATATGTTATAGTCAGGCAAAATATCTTTTTATGTAGTCAAATGAAATATTGTTTTTGCAGCCCAGAACAGAAGTCCTAACCCTGAGGTTTCTTGTTCTTCATGCACCCATTTAGTCTCTCTTGCTGAGGACTTCAGTGGCTAGTGAACTAAGTTTGCAGATAGAAGCTTCTCAGGAAATTACAGAGGTACATTTGGATGGGAGTCATCCAAGTTAGGCTAGATCCCCTTTACACCCTACAACAGGTATCTCCGGGTGAAAGACTCATCTTCTTTTAATGTAGACCTCTAAAGGTCAGATGGATCCCACACGAAAGGTGCTTACTTCTCTTTTATCCATAAGAAGGGCCTTAGGTCTGTCACTGTTTAATTTGTTGGTGTAGCCTGGCAGAGACAGACAGATGGATGGATAATTTCCAAATGGCAACTGGGATCTAGCCACCCAGTTTTGGAGGGTTATAGAAATTCACAATAGGACATGACCAGATCACACCAAAAGGCCTCCGATCAGCAAAAAAGCCCTGCCACATGCAAAACCCATGTCAAGAACCAGATAAACGATCAAATCATATCCAGTCAAAAGCAAGCAGAACATTCTCCATTTTGAGCGAGGAGCCTTAGCCATCAAGTTCTGTTTGTCATATTTTCAGGTTGGTCTTCAATCCTTGTGCCTGTGAAGAAACTTTTCCATAAATAAATCATGTGTAGTTCATTTTATCTGGTGTGGAAGTTTTATTTTAAGTTATTTTAAGTCCATTAGGGATACATCAAAACTAAATAAAGGAACTTTTTACTGTTATTCATGTTCAGCCATCTGAATTGAGCTTGCAGCCAATATTATCAATGAAGCCTAGAGAGAGATTAGCTGACCAACCGTAGGCTGCATTGCCTAAATAAAAGCGTTGAGCCATTTGAGATGCCCCGATTTATCTTGCCTGGTCTACAGATGCTCTTCCAGAAGAGCTCATTTTCCCATCGTATCTGTCATATCTGCCAGCCCACACAGATGTCTCACCATGCCCCACGGCACCTCAAATGGCTCTAGACACCCATGTTTAGGCAACTGAACCATGTCTGTAGTGGCTGATCGGCTTAATTACCCCCTAGGGTCTACCAGCTATAATGGAGGCTTAGACATCTGCTGCGCCTGCAGGCACCTGTGGTGCAGTCTCTTAATCTGTAGCTCAATCTCATTTTAAGGACTTGAGTCAGTTCATAGATGGACTTCTAGCACTGTTTTAAATGCTCTGTGATATGGGAGACATCCTCACAGGGCTGGCCAATATGACACAATTAGGATACCTGCTCCTTCTAGACCAGCAGCAGAAGAACCAATAGGGTAGCCTAGGGCTTCTCAATCAGCCCAAGGCACCTACCTATGTGCAGGTAACTGGACTGAGCCTCGTGTCTTAATCATAACCTGAACTCCACCAACAAAGCTGCTTGCTTCTTGCCCGTACAACACGTATTTTAGTCTTACACACTCTACTGAAGAAAACTTCACACAGATGGTAAATCATTAAATCCCTTCCATTAAGCAAATATACTTCCCTTCAGCTGTGGGTTACCCAGCAACTGACAATTTGGCAGCAATACACTTATTTTTATGATTAACCTTGTCAATCCACAGGCTCTTGCTTTCCCAAACAGCTGACCTTTTCCTACAATATTATTTTTGACAAGTGATGGCTCATTACTCTCTGTTAAACTGTCAGTATTTTAATGTTCGGTTTTCAAATTATTATCAAAGGCGGAGGCACCAATATCCTATATTAAGCTTTCCTCACACTTTCCACAATAAAGTCTTGCTATGCTGGAACTTTCAAGCTGAAATTTCCTTTGCCACATTTGTTTCACACTGATATTTTTTCAGAAAGGTTCAATTAAAAAAAAATCAGTCATTTCCAAGACCAATGTTAAGAAATATTTTAGGTATGTAAAATAATAAAAAAAATATAATCAGTTGTACACTATTGCTGAAAAGCTCTAGCATTTCTGTGCTTTGAAGCAGGAACTTGAAATCGAGCCACAACTGTAACCCTGGGGACAATGTTGTGTCTTTGGCTGTTTTCATTATGTTCTTCCAAACGCGACACAGCTCTGAGGACCTGGAAAAATCAGTTTATACGTACTCAGGAGAGACTTAGTTTGACAGCTACCTTGTCCAGTGTGCTGGCACTGAGCTCCTCCCAGCACAGCTCCTATTCCCACCTCCCTTTGGACCATTAGGCACATCCACCCTGGGGTCACTGGGGCTGAGCAAGGCCTTCCCTGTAAAGATTTCTCCAAGAAGCTGCAGGTCACTGAAGTGCTGGTCAGTGATACGGAGAGCAGAAGGAATTGCTGGAGCCCCTAACATGCAAAGAAAGGCGAGAACCAAGTCAAATGCAGATTTCTGAAAAATTAGGATCAGAGTGGTAGTGAAAAGGTTTAGGAGAGAAAGAACAGGGAAGGAGAGCAGACAGAAAGATGAGAATCTGGAGAATGCAGAAAGAAAACTGGCGGGTAGGAAAAAGGGCCAGAAAAGTGTAAAAGAATAGAAATAAGAGCAGAGGGAAGAGCAGATTCTGCAATGTTTCTTGCAGAACATGGGCAAGAGCTGAAGGGAAGTGGATGGCTTATGCACTTCAGCATGTATTTAAGACACAGGACCTCCAGGACTCCCTTCCCTTCTAGGCAAACAGTTGCGACCAGGACTGCATGACAGAAATATCTGGTATCATCTCTTGTTCCTCTCTCAAACTGCAACAAACCCCACAACCCAGAATTTTTGGCTAATTGTTCAGAGCAAAATAGGAAACAACATTTAGTTTTTAGTGTGTTACTAGTTCTTCCTGCATACCTTCAAGAATAGCAACTTTGGTATCAGACTAGTCTCTAAGCGTGGCTTTATAAAAAGCAATCCTTTGATTCAGAAGTTCTCAGGTTGGTGTCCTTACTGGCAGAGATTCTCTGTCTTTTACATCAGAAAGGCACAACAGAACTGCATGGAGAGAGAAAGAGCAAATTCAGTAGAATGGACCATGCTCAATTTACCACAGGAAGGGTAAATTGAACTCCAGGTTTTCCTGAGTTCTACCTTGGATATATTTGTCTCCCAATTTAGGGAAATGCTGCGTATGGCAGTAAATCAAACTCTGTTTCCAATTACCAAGAGCTGCAAATGCTTACTTAACACCACTGCCCTGTTCTCTTCAAGTAATGTGAAGAACTGGAAACACTTTGCAAACAATAGTGATCTATGCAAACCTGCAGAAAAAACAGCAGTGGAAATCAAACTTCCTGGCTCCTATGCCCTAAGCATAAGACTGAATTTCTTCCCCAGTCTTACAGTTTCAACAAGTTCAAGGCGAACTTAATGACAAGGAAATCAGCTTGGGGCAGGAAGTATTGAAAAGAAGAGTGCACCGGGGACTTCGTGTGACTCTCTCAATCCCCAGCTGCATCTCTCCGTGGGCGTTTGGTGTTAGAAGGCTCCGTCCCTAAGTGTTGCTCAGTTCTTTGCAAATGACTAGCTCCTCACTGATGTGTTTTCTTCTCTTCCCTCTGGAACAGACTTTAATGAAGCTGTTTGCAAAGGAAGGGGAAAAAAAAAGGAAAGAAAAAAAAAGAAAGAAAAAAAAAGAAAGAAAAAGAAAGAAAGAAAAAAAAAGAGTCAGTGGCAGTGTGAAAAAGAGAAAAACAACAACCCAGCAGGTTTTACAGTAAAAGAAGCCATTTATTTACTAAGTCTTGGTTTGTTATTGCAACATCCTGGCTCTTAAAAAGCTCTCAGTCATTGTAGCTCACAGTCCTAATAGAGCTGATATTGGCTCACCAACCCTTATAGAGATATCTTCCCACTTTACATTAGCTGATAGATTAATGATTACATTCCCAACTCATCCAGCCTGTTTCTATGCTTTTCCAGCTGGATTTGTATTCAGCTACCACTTTTCCTGCTCTAATTGCCAGACCATAACTGCTCTTCCACTATTTTCCTAGGAACAATTCTCTGATTCTCCCTGGTCTAAAAGTGACATTATCTTTTACCACTGGGGTTTCAGGCTTTTTGCTCAACTAAGATATTTCCAGCTTGATTTTTTGTTTGTGCCAAACGCCCAAAGGTTTAGCTGAAATTACTAGGAGCAGTGGATGTCTATGGCCAGATGACAATCTGAAAGTGTCTACAGATGACCATATTTGCCTTGAAGTTTTAAACAATATGTTGTAATGCCTAGGAAAGGACTTGTATTGCCATCTGCCAGCATTTACAAATGACAGGTTCTGCCGGTATCTGTGTGAGTGATAATGACACACAGCCACTAATAGAAACGGAATCAGGAGCATGAAATACGAAGCGGCATGTGCAACCACTGCAATAACGGTATTTATACAGCAGCAGCACTTAGAGGCTGTAATCAGACCGTGCTCCCCTAAGCAAGGTACTATGCAAACAGAAACACGGGCAGAGGGCCACGTGTACTCCACCTGATTTTAGTCTTGTAGCCAAAGCTTGCATATTAGGAGTGTAATTTCCGTAGGTTCTTCCATAATCAAGACAGACACACTCTAAAAGGTGACTCAGTCTAGCTGATCTCTAGTAGAGTACCTCACCTCTGCTCTCACTGTACAGCAATGGTTTTCAACCTTCTTCAGCTTGCAGAAGCCTTAAAGTTCCCTCTTGGAGGTACAGAGCCCTAGCTGGCAAACTGAAGCATACTGATGTAAGATCTTATGAAATTACTGTCACAGGCCCTTCCAATTTACAGCGTTAGATGCATGAGGATAAAAACAACTGCTCTAGAAGCAGCCTAGGGTGACTGCACTCTCAAGTTATGCATTTCAGGTCAATACCTTGTGTTAGTTGAGATAAATCTGGGCTACCACTCTGGCCCCAGAGATGTCAAAAATCCACACTTCAAATAATTACATTTTATTGGGGATCCTTCAATTTCTCACAGTGTCCAATATTTTCCATATTGCTTTTCAAAATCTATTATCTTCCATAAATACAAGATACATATTTAACTGTTAATCAGCGCAGACAAAGTTTCAGTACAAATCAATGTCTGATTTTTCTTGCAGACAGAAAGCTGTAGGTTGCTGGGTTGTTTTTCTCAAAGTACATTTTTCAAAAATATAATCTCTCACATGCATTTCCTGTTTCTGTCACTGCTGTCTAGGAAATCAAAGCAACATTCACTGGCCAAGACACACACATGCATGGATAATCATAATTGAAGCTCATAAATAAAAACGTTCGGCTATTAATAATTAGTGGCAACTCCTGCTCCAGTTAACAGTGGATCTGAAGATGTCCTCTTTCTCTTAGATTTGTCACAGAGTTAGAAGGCAGAGATGCAGGAATCACAGAGATTCCTTACAAGATACTTTCCACAACTCTTTTTTTTCATGATGGAGTGTGGGCACAAGCATTATTGCAGTCAGATTTCTATCACTCCACTGCAAGCTGAATTTGCAGAACACAGTTTTGTGCAACGGGCTTGTGAAGGCAGCTCCGCCCTTCCCCAGATAGGCCAGATTTATTCTTCAGCCATTGCACGATAACTTTATTTGCTGCATGACAGCATCAAGGAGGACTAGACTAAGAGTTATAGTTTTGTCTTTAAGAGAAAGAGTGGAAATATTCACTTTCAAGGAAACCAGCCTAGCATTTATAGCTTTGTAAAGTTTGGGCAGAGTTTTGCAGGCTTTTTTGTGGGGGAGATATTTTTCAAATAAGATTGTTTAAAAGTTTATGCTTTAAAAAGAAAGAATGGAAACAGATATTAATCTCCTTCCAGTGAGAATACATGAGCAACTAAAACATTCCCAATTAAGTTCTTCTTTTCCTCATTTTTTGCATTTCCTCGGATGCAGACCCAGGTTACAAGAAACACCAGCTGTCTGAGTTGTGACATCCTTTTCAGCTGTTAACCCCTGCGCTTTTAAACTGTATATTTGAAACTAGCTCAGGAAAAAAAGATTCAGCAAATGGCTGAGACATAAATCACTACAAGAAATCAGCGTACACATCGCTAGGAATTGAGACGTGACTCACAGCCAGAATAGAAATCCTATTCACAATGTATTTCTTGCAGTTTAGTCTCTTTAAAACAGCTGGGGTTTGTGCATTTTGAAAGTCACCTATGAAATGGGAATAACAAATGTGTGGGATATTACCTTTCCATTAAGATTTGTCACAGAGTTAGAAGGCAGAGATGCAGGAATCACAGAGATTCCTTACAAGATACTTTCCACAACTCTTTTTTTTCATGATGGAGTGTGGGCACAAGCATTATTGCAGTCAGATTTCTATCACTCCACTGCAAGCTGAATTTGCAGAACACAGTTTTGTGCAACGGGCTTGTGAAGGCAGCTCCGCCCTTCCCCAGATAGGCCAGATTTATTCTTCAGCCATTGCACGATAACTTTATTTGCTGCATGACAGCATCAAGGAGGACTAGACTAAGAGTTATAGTTCTGTCTTTAAGAAAAAGAGTGGAAATATTCACTTTCAAGGAAACAGGCTTAGCATTTATAGCTTTGTAAAGTTTGGGCAGAGTTTTGCAGGCTTTTTTGTGGGGGAGATATTTTTCAAATAAGATTGTTTAAAAGTTTATGCTTTAAAAAGAAAGAATGGAAACAGATATTAATCTCCTTCCAGTGAGAATACATGAGCAACTAAAACATTCCCAATTAAGTTCTTCTTTTCCTCATTTTTTGCATTTCCTCGGATGCAGACCCAGGTTACAAGAAACACCAGCTGTCTGAGTTGTGACATCCTTTTCAGCTGTTAACCCCTGCGCTTTTAAACTGTATATTTGAAACTAGCTCAGGAAAAAAAGATTCAGCAAATGGCTGAGACATAAATCACTACAAGAAATCAGCGTACACATCGCTAGGAATTGAGACGTGACTCACAGCCAGAATAGAAATCCTATTCACAATGTATTTCTTGCAGTTTAGTCTCTTTAAAACAGCTGGGGTTTGTGCATTTTGAAAGTCACCTATGAAATGGGAATAACAAATGTGTGGGATATTACCTTTCCATTAACTTTGATAATTACAACTGAGATGATGTATTTTTCCTCCTTAATTTCTACTTGAAATTCAGATCTTACCTGCCACCCCTTTCCACAAGAGATGTTCTGGACCGGCTGAGCAGGGACGGGATTATTCGTGATGTCTCGTGTATTTGCAGGTTCTTCCACTGCAGAGCCTTTCTCAGCACATCTGTGAGGCAAAGCCGTGGCCGCAGAGCCCTCCTGTGGAGAACCAGCCGGTGCTGGCAGGAGGAGACTTTTTTGTTACTTTTTTTTTGCATAGGAGGAACAACAAGAAGGACATCCTATGGATTGCTGCTCACCCCCGCATCTGCCTCACCCAGCTTGGAGTATCAACAGGTCTTCTTACCCCGAGAGCTAAAACACAGAAACCAATATTCCTCTTATCTTTGCCTAATTTAATACTCCCATTTAGGAGGTTTTTGACAATGCTCCTGCCACGAGGTTTTGCCGCTTCTATTTGAAAATGTAACTATGCCATCTGCATTTCACAAACTGAACCAATGTTTCTACCTATAAAGGGAGGAGAAAGATGGGCATTTCAGTTATTCATTCCAGCTGTCCTGGAGTTTCATGTTATCTTCTGTTAAAAGGGGGCTGCAACCCTGCATTTAGGAAAAGCCACCTTATTTTAAAAATAAAGGCTTCTAGAATAGAGGCTCCCAGCATACAGGAAAATACACATACAGGAAAATCACTCCGCCTAGTATGCACCTGGCTAGCATTCACAAAAGGCAGAAAAGTACAGTAGACAAACTTAGAAGCAGGCACATATTTAGCTTTGGATGGTACTACCTTTCTCTATCCTCTTTTAGCTTTCCAGCTGTAAAATTTCTGTGCATGTGAAACAAATTTTTGCAAATGATGACTGGCCACATGCCAAAGTTAGCAGGGATTCGGTTGAATTTTATTTGGATAGAGAAGGTTACACCTCGTCCTTGCCTTTAATATCCATGTGTGTTTTGATCAGACCTAATCAAAAATTGCTGTATGTTAAACATGTTAGACCTTAACACAACCCAAAGCGGTACGGAAGTGACCTACATACACAACGCCTGCCTGTTGATAAAGAAAATAAATGAGTGCAACTGCTTGTGTGTCAGGAAACAAGGCCTGTAATAAGGTCCAATAACTTACAGTAAGTTAAGACCTGTAATAAGGTCCTTCCATGCTTTTTAAGGGGGGAAGGAAGAAGATAGGGAGTAGGGAAAATTCCTCTCATCGGAATGGCTAAACATGCCACCCTCTTCTGGAGTCACCATTAATGAGTACAGAGCCTGTAAAATGAGAACTGGAAATCCTCTAGCAGTGTAGCACCTGGGGTCAAAACCTGGGGGTGGCGATAAAATACTGCCAGGGTGCCATGCAGGCTGGCGGCTCCCTCAGGACCAGGGAGCTGGGAGCAGAGGGGATCCCTGGGCTGGCAGGACGAGGACCTTGCCAGCCAGGGTCTGTCCCTCTGCCCCCAGCGAGGGTGCAGGGCAGGCCCGGGGGTGGCTGCCTGGATCAAGGAAGAGCCCAGATCCCCAGACAAATGGTGATGGGGCGGGTCCGAGGTCAGGTTGGGAGCACAAGTCAGCAAGTCATGGTCAGGATCAGGCCCCGTAAGAGTAACCAGGGTCAGGCACAGCTCAGCAAGAGATGGTCAAGTCCATGGTGCTGAGGCAAGGCTGATGTCAGGCCAGGCAGCCAGCCCATGCGTCGGGGTCAGGGTCCATGTTAGTGGGTCCATGGCCAGGCATAGTCAGCGCTGCGACACTGCAGGGCTGTAGCTCAGGCAGGAGCGAGTCTAATCATTATTATTTGAGATCTAATTTTTTCAGAAAAAGAAATAATAATCAATTAAAATTGTTTTTCACATACTTAGCTTCTTCCATTTCCCTGGTGGTGTGCTCACCCTTCCCCTGCTCCTCCTAAGGCAGTTAATTTCATTCTGGGGTTGTGGGGGGTGTTAGAGCAAATTGTCCTTTGCCCAGACGAAAGCTCCCTGAACGTACAGATTTGCATGAGTTAAGATCTCCTTTGGGAATATTAACTTTTCTAGAGATTTTATACCCATGTTTGCAGAAATTGTAAGCCCTTAACTGAACTGTTAAAGAACAAACAGGACTGGGAATCTGAACTAGATCAGGACTAAGCCCTATCAGCCTTGAAAATCAAGTTAGCATAGGAACCTGCATTACAATTTCCTGATACAGTACAACCATTTCACCTGCAGTTTGCAACCACTCTAGATATAAGGAGACATGGTATCACAAAAAGGGGGAAAGAAGCTACAAGCTATAGCATATGGATCCTATGCCCTCACTAACACTGAAAAACAGTTCATTTTGTGTGAAGAACTGTGTGGCACCAATATGGACCTTAGAAGACTGGCCACATATCACAGGAGACAGTCCAATTACAGTTCAGGCAAAACAAGGACCCTTGAAGTACAGCGTCAGGAAAAGTACCAAATAGGCACATTTCCAGTCTATGGACCACAAGGTGGATACTTGCCTTAATGAATAGGGGAATTGCCATGAATTAAGGACAGATTTTGTCACTCACAGCTTATGAACTGTTAAGTATTGGGGGTGAACATGAATGTCCACTACCGCGGGAAGAAGAAACCAGCAACATCAACATCATATTCTTCCCAATGAAGGACTTGAGGATGGCAATTCAGGTGTTATCCTCCTCATGGTCAAAAACTTCTGACTTTAATACCCAGAGAAACAATGAAAGGGTGAGCGTGACACCAAGAAAAAGTGATAGAAACTAAGTGCGTGTTTTACAGTTTTAATTGCATTACTATTATCGAGATTTCTTCTCCACAGAAGTATTCTAAGTATTCTTTCTTTTTTTCCTAATAATCATAGAATCATTAAGGTTGGAAGAGACCTCCAAGATCATCGAGTCCAACCGTCAACCCAACACCACCATGCCCACTAAACCATGTCCCTAAGCGCCGCATCTACACGTCTTTTAAATACCTCCAGGGATGGTGACTCAACCACTTCCCTGGGCAGCCTCTTCCAATGTTTAACCACTCTTTCAGTAAAGACATTTTTCTTTAATGGGAAAATGGGATCTAGGCTAATAATGATTCTTGAATTAGACTGTTAAGATATCAGTTATGTTAACAATAAATTCTTGGCTTGATATATACATACAAAGCGTGCTGCCTCTTTGCCCATAAACAAGACTTTGAGCACACCACCAGCTGTTGCAATGATCCATACTATGTGTACACAGACACATATATACATATATATAGTATGCACATTGTTATATATATGTTTGTATACTCATTCTAGTAGCAGAATCCCACTGTGATCAGGCAGCAAGGAGGAACAGGATCAGGCCGTCCACACCATTCATATTTGTGTGAGTGCTTTGTGTTTTCTGTCCAAATTTATCTGTGTGGCTGCCCATGTGTATATATGTATATTTAGATATGTGTATATATATTTGTGTACTAGGTGTATGAACGCGTGGGTGCCTTTTGGGAGTACATGCTCAGCCTTGCTACTTGTACTCAGCAAGAACTGAGTACATGCTCAGTTCATGTCTCATGTACTCATGTGAGTACATGCTCAGCCTTGCTACTGGCTGGAACAGGGAGCATGGAGCTGCAGCAGCCTCCCACCTAGTGGACTACTGGATTCAGCAAACCCTAACACTTTCCTCTCAGGCCTTATATGAGGGATTCACCGCGTACTTACCTTGTTATAAGGGACTGCAAGTTTTTGGCAGCATCCGAGAGCTCATCAGACCAGTTGAGAACAATCTCTTCAGGGCAAATATGACCAATGTTACTCTCATTACTGGTTTACTTTTTATTTCGGTTTACCTTCCTTTGCTGCCTTTTCTCTCAACAGCCCCAGAGCATGGATAGCTCAGCAATCAACAGAAAAGGAACAAAATCTCCTACCACTCTGTAAGATGGCCATCAGCACCTGCACTGGCTCTGGCTGGGATGGAGTTAACTTTCCTCATGGCAGCTTGCACGGTGTTGTGTTTTAGACCTGTAACTAAACTGTTAATAACACACAAGGTAGTCATACGGTATAGAATGACCCTGTCAGTCATTTGGATCAAACTCCTTTTGGGAGTTTGGATCAGCTGTCCCAGCTGTGTCCCCTCCCAGCCTCCTGCCCACCCCCAGCCTACTCCATGGGGGGCAAAGCGAGAAACAGTGAACGCCCTGATGTTGTGCAAACACTGTTCAGCCAAAAAACTGGTGCATTATCAATGCTGTTTTGGTCACAAATACAAAACACAGCACCATACCGGCTGCTATGAAGAAAATTAACTTTATCGCAGCCAGACCCAGTACAGTAATTTACTTCACTTACTGTGAAACCCTTTGGGACTAATGACACAATGAGTTTGTTTTTTTCCTCAGTTTATAAGCCAAGTTGGCATGGTCCTGGCACAGAGGAGCAAGTAAGAGTGGGGCACAGCAGTCTTTAAGCCCCGAGAAACCGCTCACTGGTCAGGAAAACCCTCCTTCCCTATGTTGCTCAGGAAAGCAGTACACCGGTTTCTGAGCTCAGACCCTCACCAACACACTCCGAAGTTCACTCCTGAAGCCATCTCTGAGGGCTGGGTAAGCTGCTCTGCAGACCTTGCGGCCCCCCATCCTCGCCCAGCAAACGCGTCCTCAGACCTGCCCTGTAACGGCCTCTCCCCTCCCC
>NW_008824359.1:5357598-5366162 GCF_000699105.1 Pygoscelis adeliae | reverse complement strand
CGGCCTGGGCCTGGGCCTGGGCCTGGGCCCGGGTCCGGGTCTGTGCATGCGGGCCCAGCCGGGGGTCGGGGGTGCGCGATCGCTTCAGGAGTTTCGGAACTAGCACTCATACTCTCCTTTTCTGCCCTCAGAGTCGGATGTCTTTGAAATTGTTCTCCCCGTCACTGTCTTTGTGCTGAGCGATGATGATTTTCTCCACGACGATGCTGAGGAGCAAGCAGCGTCCGTTCCCGAGCTGAAGAAGGGGGATGAGCAGGAGGATAACTTAAACCATAGCATTCTTCTGAAAAGCAGTGTGACACCTTCAAATGGCAGTGACAGTTTAAGCATTTGGGAAGAAAACAAGACTGCTTCAAACAAGGATCATAGTGTGAAATACTCGGAAGAAAAATGGGTTGCCGAGAGTGTGTGTAACAGATCAAAATCATCTTTAAGTGATTGGTGTGATGCAGGCACGGATAAATATAGTCAAAATTATGTGTTGCCTACATTGACTTGCAAAACAGAGCTTACAGAGATAAACGAAACCGGTGACAGCAAAGAATGTGATGGTGATGATGGCTTTCAGAAGATTCCTCCTCCCCTCTCCTCCGCTGGCAGTGAGGGTAGCGATGATACCATCAAGACAAGCAGACAGTTGACATTGGTGGCGATACCCAGACACGAAGAGGAACTTGTCAGTGCTGCAAGTGTTCTTTCTGATGGCAGTCAAGAGAAACAACCAGAAATCCACAAGGAGGTGGAGGCAATTGTTGAAATGGAAGGTAACTTGTTAATAAGACTAGTGCGAGAGTTTAAGAAATCTGGTAAATCTCAAGTTTTTTAAATAGGTTGAAAAGTGTATGGGAAGAATGCCAAACCTGTTTATTTTAGAGTAAGCATTTCAACATAGATTAATATCGTGTGCAGCAGAAAGAGAATATTGGCTGGCGTATGCTGAGTTCTTTCACAGACTCCTGTGAAAAGTAGTGGCACTACAATAAAATGGTGCTGTTTCGTTCTGCTGCAGTTTGCAGAAGGGCAGCCTTTCATTGGGGAAAAGGATCTGAAAATAAAAACTTAGGTTAAAGGGTTTTTTAATCCCAATTAGAGATATTAGGGAGAGAAAACCAATGGGCAGGAACTCTCATCAATATAAGCAGAGACTGGGAGAGGCATAATGTAGGTTTAAATTCCACCATTCCTTATAGCAGATGGAAGTCCTTCAGGAGGAAAGGCGTAGAGAAGTACTAAGAGTACTTTCCCTTCTAACAGACAGAAGGCAGCAGAAGGAGCGTCATACTTCTGAGAACGGAGCGCTAGCAAAGTTTGGTGACAGTACTTTCATAGGAATTCTGGCATAAAGCAGTTTCATTAAAAACTGTAGGGGATGCAGTGTTGTCCTGTGAAATTCGGAGCTTTGAGTGAAAAGAGGAAGTGAAAAGAAGGAGGCTCCTAACTAGGATTTCTTCTCTTAAAACATTATTTAAATGTTGGGGGGGGGAAGCATGGAGAGAGACATTAGGAGAGAAGTAGAGATAGGGAAATATTAAGGAAGCAAAAGGAGTGAAGAGCAAGCAAGTCGTTAGACAATTTGGGATTATTACTACCAATTAATCATGAACATTGGTGGTTGTATGGAATGTCATGCATGTGACTTTTTATAACCCTGTAGATCCTGATTTTTCAAAGAATGGAGATAATGAAGCTAATAACAGAGAAAGACAGAGAAGCAAATTTGAAGACGAAACTCTGAGTTCTCTTTTGGAACATGGCTTGAAAGAAGAACCAAAATTTGCCTATGATTGTTCTGCTCTGTTTCTTAATGGATGTTCTCCTACTTCAGAAGAATTGCTAAAAGATGCAGGGAAACTAGAGGTGAACACTTCCACTTCTGCTGAATCAAATATTACTGGAGAGCATATTTATAAGACGTTAACGCCATTTCCTAAAAAAAGATACCGGCAACAAAACGTTGTTTCTCCTCATGCAAGCCCAAAAGAATTCCAAAGCCAGCAAGAAGGTTTAGCATGGCTAGGTAATAGTGTGACCATCAAACCTCTTTCTAAAGCATCTTGTTCTATAAATAAGCATGAAAGATTGAATTTGAAGTGCAGGTTTTGTAGTTCTGTATATAAATGCAGTGCACATCTAAAGAAACATCTTTATTCAGCTCATAAAGATAAGAAAATACATAAATGCTGCTTTTGTAAAAGAACCTTTTTCTTTTCTGTCAACCTTAAGAATCACCTTAAATTTCATAAGAAAATGACTAGGTTGCAAAAGGCAAGAAAAAATAGAATAAATGCGAGAAAAAATAGGCAGAGAAGATCTGAAGAAAGAAAATCTGAGGCCAAGAAAAAAGAAAGTAAATATGAGAAATTTTTCATCAAAATTGAAAGGGACTTTGCACCTCTGGGTGTGCCAGTTAGTTTTTCCTGCAAAATTTGTTTCTTTGCTTCATCCAATCCTAGGATTTTTATTCATCACATGAAGGGACATAAAGAGCGACCACCTTACCAGTGTCCTCAATGTGATTACTCCTGCGTTAGCTTATCCCATCTGCTAAATCACATGTACTGGCATGCTGGGTATAAGCTGTACCAGTGCAGGTTTTGCACCTTTCTTTCGTTATATTTTGCAAGCATGGTAAGGCATAGCTACACACACACAGGGGCTAAACCATACTCCTGTGAGTTCTGCCAGTCGGCATTCACAAGCGCCACTGGGTTAAAGAGACACAGAAGATCACATGCAGGCAAAGAAACGTGCCAAGGGCAGCAACTCAGCTTCGTCAGTGGAAGAAAGAGAACTCGAAGACCTTTAAAGAATTACACATGCGATGAGTGTAACATAGTGTTTTACACCAGAGGACATCTCAGCTTTCATAAGAAATTTCACGAGCGGTTTAGGGCTACTGCTAATGGTTACACGAATCAGAGCAATGAATATCATGAAAGCAAAATATGCAAAGTTGACAGTGATTCCCAGACCCGCGTTTCTCTGTCTCTTTCTGGTAAGGAAAATGATTGTCTCAGTGGGGGAATGCTGGCTTCAGCAGTAGACTTTGAGCGGGCAGGTGATGTGCAGGACAGTAAGAAAATGTGCTCTGGAAAGAAATTCCCTGAAAACAGCCATGGAAGCAACAGCTTACCTATTATTGGGAATAGATCAGAAGTTCCTCTGAATTCATACACAATGGACACTGTCATTTGCAAAGAGGAACCTCTCTTCAACTCCAAGGCCTCTCATTCACAAGTTCAAGATGACGACACGTATCATAGATTTGTGGAAAACTTAAAGGATACGTGGCCTTCCAATTTGTCTACATTCAAAACGTACAAGTGCCAACACTGCAATTATGCTACCGCTGTTCACAGCGACTTTATGCTGCACCTAAAAATACATACAGATGAAAAACCATTTGTGTGTAACGAATGCAATAAGACATTTAAAACATCAAACCATTTGCAGAAACACAGCCTTATTCACGTAAAGAATGAATATGAGTTTGGCCATTGCCTCTGTGTAGATAGCCGTTTAGAGAATCTTGAATTGCATCATGAAATGCATGTAGGCACGTGTCCAGAAAGAGATTTTTGTTCCTCGGAAGGTTCAAACAGCGTCCATTCCTTGCTTGGTTCAGAAGTCTGTGGAGTACAGCCAGATGTCCAGAGGGGCAAAGAAAATGATTTGCTGGCGCAAAGTCAGCCCCAATTCTATCAGTGTGCAGAGTGCGAGTACGCTACTTACGCTTTAAGCAACCTTGAACTACATATAAGAACTCACACAGGTGAGAAACCTTACAGCTGCAGTGTTTGTCAGAAGAAGTTTCGTACTTCCAGTCACCTGAAAAGACACAGAGTCACGCATTTTAATATGGACTATCTCAAGTGCAGGAACTGTGACTATTCAACAAGCAAATGGCTGTCCTTGAAACGGCATCTGGCTTCACACTCTTGTGAGGAAGGCTCATCTACTGGATGTCTCTACGAACAAAAGCAGCTGCCTGTCAAAATATACACGTGTGAAGAGTGCGGCTATTGCACAACCCACAATGGAAACTTGAAGCCACACTTGAGAATTCATACAGGGGAGAAGCCGTTCAAGTGCGGTCAGTGCGCTGTTGCTTTCCGCACATCTAGCCACCTGAAGCGGCACTTGCTGACTCATTTAAAGTTGCACTGCAGAAGGTGTAAATTTTCTACAGTAGATAAGCGTGCTTTCCAAAAGCATGTAAAAACACACAGAAAAAAGTACAAGTGTGGAAAGTGTAATGTGATGCTGCCTACCAAAACACTTCTGGAAAAGCATAAGCGGCAACATAAGCTTGGAATATAAGCTTGGGAATCGCAAGTTGCCACTCCGTTCTGGCGAGGTTTGCATGTCCTGAATTTGTTCATTGCTTTATATTCCCCTGCGTCCCCAGAACGATGGCTGGTAATGGATGCGTCCAGAGAGTGAAACTTGGGGTGCTGGTTTGCTCCACGTTCTGAGAGCTTCAGTTCTAGCACAGACTGTGCTAAAGAAGATCTCGGAGGCACTTTTTCATGCCTGAGTAACTTCTTAATACCATGAGGTCAGTTATGATTTGGCCAATGTTCATCAGTTTAAACAGTTACTCTGTGCCACTTATTTTCTTGTAAAAAATTAATGTCTGACTGAAAGAATGTTTAAAGGGAGGGAAGGAAGTGCACTTTATATTGTATAGTAATAACTTTTCATTTTAAAATTGTCAATGTGTTTGGAGGCTTAATGCTACCTCCCATCTGCTGAAAGTTGCATTCCCTACTCCCAGGTTCTCTTGCAATACTTGCAAGGGAAAAAAAAATAGCATCTCAGAAAATTGCAGAAACAAAAGGTTCTTGTCATCACTGGATAATAGGGATATGAAAATGTTTTCTGTATGTGTGTATATATAAAAGGTTTATTAGGCTGTTACCTTGTCTGTAGTTTTGACAATTCTTTGAGTAGTCTGACAGAAATGGTAATGTCCTTAATCAGATATTTTATGATACTGAGAATCCTTAAATTCATCTTCAATTTTATGTAAATGTCTAATGTGAATCTAGTATGAAATGCCTTATCTTTTCTCAGGCTGGTAGTTACTGTGCTTTTTGTTTCTTTAAATAGACAATATCATACTTTTCAAAGAACTTCTGTTAATTTAACCACTTGCTGGTATATTGCAAATACCACTTAGTTACATTGAAAACCTTAGCAGTATCTTGAACTGTAAAATTTATTTTGTTAAAGAGCTTTAGTGTGCATCTAAAATACCATGTATAAGGACCACTTGTGCCAAACAGCAGTTGTTACCTGGTATGGTGAAGACAGATGGATGCTTCTTCCACTTCATATTCAAATCTAGACAGATCTTTGCTTGTCTTAGAGAGTTACACAGTGCTAGAAACTCTGTGTGGACATCACTGACTAATATGTTCAGTGGTATTGGTAACAGTGGTGTTACCTTCTTGTGTGAGGAAAGACAGTGGCGAAGGTCTGGTGCTGCCTGTCCCCTAATGTTCAGTCCGTGGAACAGCAGAGTAAACCTATAGCTTAATTTAGAGAATGTAAACGTGCAACTACCACTGCTTTTTTACTGCTCTCTATGCTTTTCTTTATAAATACGATACAGATAATATCTTGCGGAAGCTTTCTGGTAACGTAGGAGACAGTTTGGAGACGGTTGCCCAGAGAGGTGGTGGAGTCTCCCTCTTCGGAGATACTCAAAAGCCACCTGGACATGGCCCTGGGCAACCAGCTCTGGGTGGCCCTGCTTGAGCAGGGGGTTGGGCCAGATGACCTCCGCAAGTCCCGCAGCCATTCTCTGATTCGGAACGCAATTTTCCAAGAATGGATTGAAACTCATGAATAGATGCATGCATTTAAGGCCATGGTCAGCAAAGGTATTTAAGCGATCTAGTTCTTTGTAGTTGCAGTAAAATCAGACAAGTAAATATCTGTTGATACTTAGACTCTGAACCCTGGTGGTTACGGATGTTTTTACTACAGGTGGGAAGTCACCATTTGGTGAATGAGTGATTCAGATTTTAGACTGATTGAGCTAACCACCTGATTCAGTTGTGAGAAAGAAGAACGTTATCCTGATGTGCATAAAGAAAAGCGTTTCTGGGAAATATTAACACTGTTACACAAGCGTGGAGGAATTTTTACCTGCATTACTGTACCATTCTGACCATTGATTTGAAGAAAAATTCAAAAGAAGAGGTACAAAGAGGAAACAAAAATGGCGAGGAGAATTTTAAGCCTATATATCAGATGAGACTAGGAAAGCTAAATATGGTAGAGAATAATTGTTTAAAAGTATGGTGTACAACGATGAAGAAGGGAGCCCAATTTAAGGGGGATAAATTCATTGAAGGGAATTTTGAAGAGAGTTTGTAAACAGCGTAAGTTTCTTTTAGTTGTAAGTAAGAACAACAGAAGACATTTTCAGATGGAGCTTGATGAATTTGTAAAAATAATTATTCCAGGTGGCTGCCTCTAATAAAAACAAATGAAGTGTTTTGTGACTCATGAGGTTCCCCTCTGTTCCTTACGCAATGCACTGCACTTTTGGGGATCGGAAGTGATTCTCAGTCTGCCGAGTTGGAGAAATTTAAATGTAAAGGCATGCTCGTTTTAAAATAAGGACACGGGCTGTTCTTGGGTTGGTTTTTTTTGCTAGTTAAGTGTAATATTTTTTATTCTTGCAGAGTTTTAACAAAAATCAAAGCCTTTCCTAAATCATACTAGGAAGTTTTCTATTTCAACCAAAAAAATTTGCTTAATTTTCTTTATGAACACATCTTGAATTTGGACAAAACAGTAAAATGTAATAGTAAATCACACTAATGACAAACAACTTGAGCAAATAGGTGTCATTTTATCTCTTATGCATCTACTAAATAAGTGAATAAAAGCTAAACACAGGGTGAAGGAAATTAATATAGGTGAATGAGGCCATGCAGCAATATGGTTAACCACCAACCAGATTTATCTACAATACAAGGAAGGAAATACGACAGTTTTTCTTCATATTTAGACTAAATAGTGTGGCAAGCCCAGCAGTTGTTTTGAAATAGCAGAAACAGCTGCTAATCCAATGTCAAGAAATAAGTTAGGGTGAGAAATGCAGTGGCAGCTCGGTGCACTGGTACCCAGTTGGGAAATTCAGAGCCTCGGTAGCAGTTGCGTTTGGAAATGATGGTGAAAGAGCCATTGTAATAGCCTCTTCTTCTGCAAACATCGGTAACTATAATCCGCTAAAGAAACGAAGCTCCTCCATGGCCTTCTTGATAAAGGCCGGTTTTGCTGCTGGACAGCGGATGACATGGGCAGGACTTAGAATCATAGAATCATTAAGGTTGGAAGAGACCTCTAAGATCATTGAGTCCAACTGTCAACCCAACAACACCATGCCCACTAAACCATGTCCCTAAGCGCCTCATCTACCCGTCTTTTAAATACTTCCAGGGATGGGGACTCCACCACTTCCCTGGGCAGCCTGGTCCAATGTTTAACCACTCTGTCAGTAAAGAAATTTTTCCTCACATCCAATCTAAACCTCCCCTGGCGCAACTTGAGGCCATTTCCTCTCGTCCTTTCGCCAGTTACTTGGGAGAAGAGACCAACACCCACCTCGCTACAGCCTCCTTTCAGGTAGTTGTAGAGAGCGATGAGGTCTCCCCTGAGCCTCCTTTTCTCCAGGCTAAACAACCCCAGCTCCCTCAGCTGCTCCTCATCAGACTTGTTCTCCAGACCCCTCACCAGCTTCGTTGCCCTTCTCTGGACACGTTCCAACATCTCAACATCCTTCTTGTAGTGAGGGGCCCAAAACTGAACGCAGTATTCGAGGTGCGGCCGCACCAGTGCCGAGTACAGGGGCACGATCACTTCCCTGCTCCTGCTGGCCACACTATTTCTGATACAGGCCAGGATGCCATTGGCCTTCTTGGCCGCCTGGGCACACTGCCGGCTCATGTTCAGCCGGCTGTTGACCAACACCCCCAGGTCCTTTTCCTCTCACAGACGTCATCTGTGAGAAAAAATTACTAATTAGGTCTTGTAGGTGTGAACGTAAATAACGAACGTTGATTATTCGGCCTCTTGTAACTACTTACAGTTCAATCCAAAAACCACGTTGGGTGACGACTCCTTAAACTCGGTGCTGGAAAGGAGGAGACGGCTGTCTCTGCCGGGTGTTCTCCTTGGTGGGCTCAGCCCCGCCTGAGCTACGCCCTGCGCAGGGTTTGAAATCCTTCCCAACCCCGCGGAGGCAGGCAGCAAGGGGCGGAGGTCCCTGCGCGCTGCCCGGGAGCCTGAAATGTAGGATTTAATGGGGGTGAAGATCCGTGCGTTACTGTACGCTTCCACTTCAGTTTTCACTTGGGCTACCGTGCGGCCCTGTAAACGCACGGTTTTTCTCGGATTAACAAAACACGCTGTAAATGTAACATCGGTGAAATCTGATTTTCTTCCGCTGCCCCCTTCCTTCCCCGTTTGTGTCCGTTGGGGAATTTGACGCAAGTTCATGAACAATCACGTCACCATTTGCCAGCAGGCCCGGCCCGGCCCGGCCG
>NW_008824359.1:5312605-5357097 GCF_000699105.1 Pygoscelis adeliae | reverse complement strand
AGTGGGGAGGTGGGGGCAGATCGGGGCCTTCCTGGGCCCGCTGTAGCAGGGGACGTAGAGGGTTAGGCCTCTGCAGGCACTGTGGCTCTGGTGGGCTTGATTCCTCAGCAGCCTGGACCTTTCTCCTCGCCCCCTGTCCCAGTGGGCAGAGGTCAAGTCGGTGTCGTCTCTCCTGAAGGCTGCGTGTTGGGGAGGACAGGAAGCTCAGCCGTGCGGGTGTCGTGCCCTTCGCACCCATCCCCGGGGAAACCGTCCCCGCGGCAGCTGGAGGGGATGCATGGGCAGTGTTGTCCCCGGAGACCCTTTCGGAGGCTGGAGTGTGTCTTATACTGCGTAGGCAGGGTTCTTATTCTTTAGGGGTATGAGGGAGCTGGAATGTCTTGCCTTTGAAGAACCTTCCAAATGTGGAAATGGTGGAGATGTGCACGGGCTCTTCATCTGCAGCCCGAAGGGTTTTGTACACAGAAATTCATGTGCCGTTCAAAAAAGAGCAAAAAAAAAACCCACCACACTCTCTCCCATTTTTGCCGTCGCATGCTTTCAGAGCTGCAAGTGATCGTGAAAAGGAAAATATTAACAGGAGAAATCCAGGATGTCAGTTTTATTAGGCGGCATGTTTAAAGCAAACGGAGGTACCTGACACCGTAAAATCCAGAACTCTGCCGCTGTATACTGTGAACACTAGGCACGTACGTAGTTCCAAAAAGCAGTGAGGAAAAAATAACGGAAAAGTATTGTGCGCTGCATGTGCTTTTAACCAGTTGTGACATATCGGCTATGTGCCAGGAGGCTGCTAAATTGGAGGTCAGCAGAGGACGGGAAGAACCACTGTGTGCTTACCCCGTTCTTATGGTCTTCCATAACTGACTAATTTTGGTGGCTGTTAAGAGAAACAGCAGTGGGTTAAATAGATGGTGGTTTCACCCATTTTTGTGTACCAGAGATGAAATAGCTCTCTTTGGTGCTATTTTTTTTGATTAACACTTTGATTATACATGCAACGTTAAAATTACGGAAAGTGGAACCAGTTGATATCAGGTCATTAGGAAGAGGACCCATTACTTGCAAAAAAGCCTGCTAATGTCATCGGTATGGCTACTGCATGCCATATAACACCAAGGAAATTTTAAAAAACAAGAGGGGATTTAGTATTTATTTTTTAATAGAAATGACATGAATTGTTTCCTGTAGCAGTTCAAGCCGAAGCTCATCATCAGCTTGCAGTTCAAGCTGCTGTGCGCTCCGAGAGGTGTCTGTGCTATACGGAGTGTCTGTCCTTGATGACTAGCATCTGCACGGTACAGCTGAACAGATTCTGGACACAACTACCAGTACTTATTGGACACGGAAGAGGAACATCTGTGATTGACAAGGCTGCAAGAATAGCTTTGATGCATTTAAAATACCACCTTCTGACCCATGAGGAAACCAAAAATAACGAACCCTGGGGGGAGGGGAGAGAGGGATTGACGGATGGATTGACAGACAATTGATAGGACTTCTAGCTTTTGATCAAATCTCAGTGCACACTTTGATGTATACGAACAGCCTGGCTCCCAAGCTGAATGCATTACATTCCCCCCCACCCCCCAAGTTCATAAGCTTTGGGATCAGCACTTTCAGATGTTACATTCCGAACATTAAAGAGATTTCTATTAAGATTTATTTGTTAAAGAAAAACTTACTATAAAGTTCCTTTATTTTTGTGATAGCTTTTTTTTTAACAGCACATTCCTTTGATAGGTAAATATTCCATTTGCATTAAAATATGCAAAAAACAAAGAATAATTTTGTGGTATTATTTAAAACATGCCACCCAGAGGTATCTATCAATTTTATTTTAGTTTTCCAAATGTTGTGTCGTTACCAGACAAACACTTCCCTGCCTTTTTATTGCTGTTCTTCAAGGAAGACGTATAGAACCTTTAAAAACTGTGCATTAGAGAGCATTGAAAGTAATTGTTTTTGAAGTTCTGTCAGATCTGTGAAATAGGCCACAATAATCATCACTTATCTTTTTCATTTAATCTTTATTGATTTCATTGGCCTTTGAAATACAAAACCTCGTTCATCTTGAGAGGAAAATGTGGAAAGGAATCAGCAGTGCTGTGCTGTTTCCACTGGGTCAGCCCATTAGATGAAATCCACCATGTTCTCCTCTGCTTGAGCTCAAACTTTCTCTTGTGAGTTCTCGTGATCCATAACAGTATTTTTTTTTTTTTTTAATAAGGATGAAATTCTGAAAGCAGCTGTGATGAAATATGGCAAAAACCAGTGGTCTCGTATTGCTTCTTTATTGCATAGAAAATCAGCAAAGCAGTGCAAAGCCAGATGGTAAGTGAGAAGTGCCATGTCTGGGAATATGAGATTCGTAATTAGTGGGAATTTAGAAATTATCACAGATTATTTTATGTCCACAGAGGAACAATAGTTTTAAGATTGTTTGATTTCTGCTATTGTGGATATTTCGAATTCCTATTGCTTAGAAGTAGTTGAACAAAAGTAGCCAAATGTTCTCTTTGTCAGTGACTGCAGTGTTAGCAAATGCAGGATCACTTAAAATTGTGTACATGGTTTTTTTTTTTCACTGTATTTACACATTTTTAATCAGTGAGTATTACCAATGAAGTAAAATTGTACGATATTAATCCCTCTTACAGATAATTTTCTGATTTTTCATAATGAGAGTTTGGCTTGAGGATAAATGTTCAGAAATTGCACTGTGGAATTTCGTTTTATATAAAAAAATAGAAGCTTAAAACTAATGCAAATACATGCAGTATGAATCTGTTTGAGAATCAGACTTAGTTTCTCAACTACTGAACTGCACATATTTATTGGAATACTTCTGTATAAAGGTAACAGTACTGGCACAGTTAAAGATTAGTAAGATAATTGTTGAAGGATCCAGACCAAACAAGTCTACCATTTCTGGTACCTTTGGTTGTTGCAATTTTTACTTCTCTTTTTCTGGATTAATTTTGTGACTCCTTACTTTGGCAGAATAGAGATGGGGAAAGGAAGAAGAGGCAATATCTGTATGAAAAGTGGTGGATAACTAATACATTTTAAAGCTTAAATACGTATTTCATAAAAATACTCTGGAGTAACATTCTTTTGTGCAGAAAAAACTTGTATGAAATTTGGATGACAAGGTTTTGAAATCTCATTGTGATGATTCGGGTAAATACTGTTCTGAATTAATTCAAGACAAATCAATGGATAGCTTAGATCTGTCGTCCTTAATTTTTTTACTTTTTAACAGGTACGAATGGTTAGACCCGAGCATCAAGAAGACGGAGTGGTCACGGGAAGAGGAGGAGAAACTGTTGCACCTGGCCAAGCTCATGCCAACCCAGTGGAGAACCATTGCCCCAATTATTGGGAGAACTGCTGCACAGTGTTTGGAACACTATGAATTTCTGCTGTGAGTTACTGATTTGCTAGAGGTGCATACCAGGAAAATCTGCAGAGTTTGTTGCAGAGATGTGTAATTCCCTTCTCCCATGGTGCTGAAGTATGGTGGTTTCAAGTTGACCGAGTCCTTTTGTAAGCAAATCCTTAAGGACTCTTTCTTTTCAGTCGATGCATCTACCTTGAAAGAAGAAGCTTCTGGAACCTGGAGGGCAGGCTTGAATAGAGATAGGTGTATATTTTCTTGCTTCTGGTTGTTCTGGCTAGAGGAGTGTCAAGGTTGATGCTTTTTATGGGCTTCCATTTCAGGTTTATTTGGGTATTGAAACTGAAATATTGAAACTGGCTGATTGGCATGAGTGGGTGTGTGAGAGAGGATAAAAAAGAGAGACAAAAACACATGTTGAAATGTCTGAATGTGCAGCCGTCAGCTCTCTGTGCTACAGAGGGTTTCTTTAGGCCATGAGAAGAGAAGGAAAGTGTTGTTTTCCCGTGTGAGCTTTCTTAATTCTGGTGTGATTGGTTCAGTGTAAAAGCATAATGAGAAACTCGATTGTTCATTATCACACTGCTTGAATTCTTGTCCTTACTGTTAAAGATTACCCAAGGAGAGTTCTCTACTATTAGCTTTGTCAATATTATATTTTATATAATATTTTATTGTTGTAATGTAATACTACGTTGGCTTCTTTCTCTTGTCTGATTTAGGATTTTGTAACTGTACCATGTTCATGAATCTTTTCTGCAGTAAATGTGTAACAAGTTTAATATACGGTACATAGTACAAGGTTACTTTTTTGATCAGTCTTTGGGGACATTTAAGGGATGGTTATTGTGAGCCTGGGGGAAAACAGAGAGCCAGTTGTGACATACATACAATGTGTTTTTAGGGACAAAGCTGCTCAGAGGGACAATGAGGAAGAAACAGCTGATGATCCTCGGAAACTTAAACCTGGAGAAATTGATCCAAATCCAGAAACCAAACCAGCCAGGCCAGATCCTATTGACATGGACGAAGGTAGGATAGGAGTTTGTTGACTTTTTTTGACAGAAATGTGATCTCTTTGGTTTTTCTTTTTACACAGCCTCTGTACCCTGGATTTCTTTTGTCTCTTTTTTTCCACCCCCTGATCATTTTTTCTCACAGGTTTTGTCTTATTTCTGTATCTGGCCAGTCAGTTATACTTTTCTAGCTTTCTTTTCCTCTCCTTGATGTGTTTTCTGCCCTCTAACCTGTCTTTGTCATCTCTTACCATGACTGACTGTTCTTTGCTTTGACGACTGGTCTGCTTGTTTGCATTCGTATTTCTGTATCTCCATCTCTTCCCATCAGCTCATACCTCCCAGATGAATCCATGCTGAAGTACAGGAGGACTACATGACTTTTTTTTTCCTTGCACATAGCAATGTTATGAGCTAAAAAATGAACATTGCTAAAATTCCATGAATGGACCAACGGTGCTTTTGAACAGTCACAGGTTCACAAATATAGCTCTCTTGGATCTGGATGTAAATGAAATTAACAAGTTCTCTAATACAGTACTCTCAGATGAAGATGTAAATGAAATTATGGTTTCATTAATGTGGTCAGTTTGCCTCTTTATGTAGATATTTTCATTTGCTGTAGATATTAGTTGAATTATTTTCAACATTAGGCACTTTTTTCTTAAAGTCGTCTTTTCATCTGGCCAGTGATGTGGAAAATATATTGGAGCAACTTGGAGAAGACTAGTTTAGCGATAATGCAGAATGCCTGTGAAAACATGGGTTCATTCAGCTTTTAAAGATTGCTTTCTTATCTTAATGTCACTTTTTCCCTTACTCCCATCTTTAAGTGCAAATTCGTAGCTGTGTTTATCTGTACTATTGTAGATGAACTTGAAATGCTGTCTGAAGCTAGAGCTCGTCTGGCTAATACGCAGGGAAAGAAGGCCAAAAGAAAAGCAAGAGAGAAGCAGCTGGAAGAAGCTAGGTAAACTTACGCTTAGTTTCATATACTGGGACTGCTTTTGTTGACTCCGGAGCATTTACAATGCATAAAGTCAGGCACAGCCTTAAGTCACTGAAGAATCAGACTATTTGACAGTCAGTTGTGACAAGAGCTTCATTCTCGTTGTTTAAATATGTGCAGCCCTATCTCGGCAGCAACTGATTCAAGTAGTACCAGATCTTAGGATACAGGAGCCACCTATGGGTCTGCACTTTAAATCACGTAGTGTTACTGTTTCTTCAGACGGCTTGCTGCTCTCCAGAAAAGACGAGAACTTCGGGCTGCTGGAATTGAGATCCAGAAGAAAAGAAAAAAGAAGAGAGGTGTGGATTATAATGCAGAAATTCCATTTGAAAAGAAGCCTGCCCCTGGTTTTTACGATACATCAGAGGAAAACTACCAGTCGCTGGATGCAGATTTCAGGAAGCTACGTCAGCAAGACTTAGATGGAGAATTAAGATCGTAAGTGTGTGTTATACTAAGGATGGAACAGTATATTTAAAAAAACCCCCATATATATCTATAAAAATATATATATTTAAAATAAAAAAAGTGTTAAGTCCTGGAAATGTCTGAAATATAATGTGGGCAGGAGTTGTATTTTCCGTGGGACAGATACTAGTGCAGGTTGCTTCTGCCTTTTCAGTTTCCTGTACTTTTTATCTTTCTAAAAGGTCTAGTTGACCTTTTTTCCATGAGAATAAAGTTCCTCATGCACATTCTTGCTCTTTCAATGGAAATCCGAAGTTTTTTGAGGTTCCTTTCAGCAGTAGATTTGCTTGTGTATTTGCAGTCCTTTCTCCAAGTAATAACATTATAAGATTGCTTACAGGAGTAGATTTTACTTCTTGTGGTATTACTTTTGATGGAATTGTTCTTAAGTAGAATCTCCTTAAATGCTTAATTTCTCCCCCTCCCCCCCAAAAGATCCCAGAACATGCAGTTGAGAAATTAAATGCCCATCTTCGTCATGAGCAGTATGGCACGTATTTAATTGTACAATTGCATTTCCCACTACTTCTGCCAAGTGCTTTTTACTGAGAGAGTAGGTCCAGTAGTACATATGATGTGGTTTACTAGCTTGTCATCTAATTGATCATTTCTATATGGCTCTTAGTTCAGAGGGTCTGGCAGGAGCTTCAAACTGAAGCTTACAATTTCACAGGCTGACTCCATTGCTGTTTGAAGTAAATACCATTTTTATTAAATACTGAAGAGAAATTGTTTCCCATATCCCACAGAAAATGTTCGTCTTCCCTTAGCAGCTGCTGGAGAAAAAGGGACTGTCCACATCCTCTGATTCTTGCTATGTAAATTCTTGGACTGACACTTCTTTTCTTGCTCCAGTGACCCTGTTGATTGTCGCTGAAGCAACCACCTGTTGCTTAATTCCATAATTTAGAAGCATTACGCTGCCTTGTTGTAGGTTCTGCTGCAAGATCTACAGACCATATCTAATCACTTCTGCACCACAAGGTGGTTCACTCTTCCTGCAACGTGTTTTATTTCAGCTTATCCAACTTTTTGATTAATGTACAGGCTTTTTGCTCTTTGCTTGTTTGTTTTACTTTGTAGCTGTTCTGTGTGTTCTAATATGATTCTCTTATCCATAATGACAGTGAAAGGGAGGGAAGAGAGCGCAAAAAAGACAAACAACATATGAAACGGAAAAAAGAGTCAGACTTGCCTTCAGCTATTCTACAGACCAGTGGAGTGTCAGAATTTACCAAAAAAAGAAGTAAACTAGTGCTTCCAGCTCCTCAGGTAAGCTGTTCATTGATCAATAAACAACTTACAAGGCCAATGCCAATCAATGATTTCTGCTTTATCAAGTGGATCTCGTGGTTGTATTTTCTCTTACTATGCCTTCGAATTTTCTCTTTTGAAGATATCTGATACAGAACTTGAAGAAGTTGTAAAAGTAGGCCAGGCAAGTGAGATTGCACGCCAGACTGCTGAGGAATCTGGAATTACAAACTCAGCTTCCAGCACTCTTTTGTCAGAATATAATGTGACCAACAACAGCATAGCACTAAGGACTCCCAAAACTCCGGCAGCACAAGACAGGATCCTGCAGGTAGAGTATAAATGTACAGAACGGGCTTTTAGCTTTAGTGCAGTAGTCAGCTGAAGAGAAGGTGTAAGTACCATAGAAACATTCCTTAGGTTATGTGCGGTACTGGGGTTTGAACTGACACATGATCTCCAGGACACACTGAAAAGCGTAGAAGCAGATCCACTTCTATCTGATCAGTTGTCCACATGCTTCAAAACAGTATGATACTTTTACTTTTTTTTTTTTTTTGTATTATATATTGCGTGCAACTTTTAGCATTAACCATTGTCCTGGTGTCTTACATAATTTCCCCTTGTCTTGGGTGCAGCATCGAAGATGTATATGGTGTTCATGTCCTTAAAACAATGTCTTTTATGTTGTTTCTACTCAGTTTTGCTGTTCAGCTTTTATTTCAGTTAACAAGAAGTAACTGCAACAGTGCAAGAATATTTTCCTAGCACTTTATTGGCTTAAAACCACTTAAGACAAAGATTATCAAAAACCTACCTTTGCAACCCCTGGATTATATTTGCGTTGCACTGATTGTGAGTGTCTAGGTTCTTTCAAAAACTGGTAGCGTTGGGTAATGTTTTGTTGAGCGTGGGGAAATGGCTAAATGAAATCAGTGCAGCTAGTGTGTAAAACAAACAAACAAAACTCCACCCCCAAAACCCCACCCCAAAACAAAAAAAAAAACCCTATGTTGATAATGAGCTGTATTTCATGAAACAAAAACTGTTGATAGGAGAAAAGAGAAAGTTCCTGACTCTGCAGATCATGACCTAAGTCTCTGTGCAGTGTTTGCAGGGATGGTCACGTTCACCTTCAAATGGAGTACTCCGACATCACGTATGTTGCAGTATTATGCATATACACAGTTCTGTAGATGGATTAGGAGTCTTCTGTGAAGTTAATTGCTATATGCAGTGGTTTCATTATCTCAGCTCATTTTCAGAGTGCCTTAATTCTTCATTGTAAAAAGGAAATTAAAACAAAAAAGGGGGGTATTCATAAAAGCCCCAAATGAGTCACGGACCAAAAATCTGAATAGTGAGCATCTCTTCTGGAAACATTCTCTTTGAAGTGCAGTTTGGATAAACTTCACTGATGTTGGATTTCAGAGTGCAAGTGTGCTGTTCCCCGTGAAAATCAGGATCCTTAGGATGACTCGAGTATTTAGTCACTAATAAATCTTGCAGATTTATGGAGTCTGGCAAACTGAAGGAAGTTGAAACATGAAGTAACCCAGTTGTTTTTGCAGTTCCAATTTATAATGTATTTTACTGGAAATTAAGATTAAAATCCCTTTCAGTGGAACAGTAGGGTTTGTAAATACTGGTATATGGGAGTTAAGTGTTAAACGTTTTCCATGAACTGATTGGTATTCAAATAACTCTTCAGCTGTTCTTACTGCTACTGAATCTGTTACACATGTATAGTAGAGTGTGACTCTGAAAGTCGTGGTGATGTACTGCATGTCTTCTGTTATACAGGAAGCACAGAATTTGATGGCTCTCACAAATGTGGATACCCCCCTGAAAGGAGGTCTTAACACTCCCTTGCATGAAAGTGACTTTTCGGGGGTAACACCACAGAAACAGGTTGTTCAGACTCCAAATACTGTGCTTTCCACACCCTTCAGGTAAAGCAGACTAATTTTCTAATGGGTGCTTGGCTGGGCGTGTATCTAGTGGAGGTGGGTGGAGGGAGCGGATTGCAATGTGTGAAATAGTAGGTTATCGGTGCTTCAAAACAAATTTTAAGTCGCTTTTATTTCAAGCCCTTGTTGTACAGCTTTCTCCTTCTCTGTGTCTTTCACAAGCTCAGCCACATCATCTTTGTACAGTGTAGAGCTCACTGGTGTTTTAGTCCAAAATGAGGTCCTCTGTGGTCTGGCGCAATATAAATTATACTGAAGTAATACAGGAGTATAAATAGTAAGACGGAGCGTCATTCTGTACGTGGACCCTAGCCTTTCCAAAGTATTACCTCTGAGTCAAAGGTGTGGGAGGTCCCTTAGCCAAACCCACATTGAATTTTTGAAAAGCTGGAGTAAATATTTTATAAGCCATATATATCCAAAATAAAATATTTCTTATATTGCCAATCTAAATAGTATGGAATTGCCGGTTTAACTCTTACCGTGGGTCCTGAATAAATATATATCCCACAAATGCCAAATACCATACAGCTAAAATATATTACACTTGGTACATTTTGTCTGTCAATTTTTTCCACTTAGGTTCTAATTTTACTTGTACCATGCTAGTAGGAGAAGTGGAGAATGAAATAAAAAGGACCTTTATGGCAGCTTTTCAAAAGCAGCTTTATTTTGTTTAAAAGCTGTGTGCAAAAGCCCTGCTTTTTTAATTGGATCTACATAAATGAATCCTTTTCTAGAGATCTGTTGGCGTCAGTGCGGCGCAGAATGAATGTAGAGGTTGGCCTGGAGTGATCTGGCTGTTGATTTGGGTTATTTTATATTAAAAAATGTAAAGACATTCTCATTTTCTTGTTTGGGTCCTTTTGTTTGTGGTGGTTTTTTAGCTTCTGAAGTTCAGATTTTCACATGTAAATATGGTACCTCTGTATCAACTTGGCTTTCTTGCAGAAATGCTCTATCAGTGTGAAAATCTAAGACATTGAGCAGAGAGGGGAAAAAAAAAAATCCATTAACTGGTTAAAAATAAATAAACGGAAGCCATAACTTTTTAGGAGGCAGAGTAGTGAGGCAGAGTCATCATCTTATTATTTAGGCCAAAAGAGCAAATATTTAATTTAAGTACACCTTTTTTCCTATGATGGTATGAAATATGTAATATTTTGATGCAAGGTTTTTATAGAAGTTGTTGCCTTGCATTAGGTTTTTTGTTTTGTTTTTCACATGCTAGTTACAAGAATTTTCTTAAAAGGTATTACGTTGACAATTGTAATAGGGCTTTAAATACTGCATGGAACTGAGACAACTAGAAGAAAACAACCTGCTTACTTGGAAATTGCTTCTTCTGGAAAGTCAGCATAAAACTTTTTCTGCTAGTATAATCAACAAAGTAAATATATGCTATGAAACATTCATTTGAAAACACAAAAATTCATTTTGCTGTTTTTTGTGGGTGTCATCCTGCAAATGTTATTGCTTGTATTTGTTATACTAAATGAGAATTCATGAAAATCTGGGAACAACCTCAAGCAAGAGGAAGGTATCACTTGCCTCTCGAACATGCCCAGTAAATAAGGCACTGTTGTATCCCTTGAAAGAGGTGTGTTTCAGGCCATATATACAGTTGTGTTTGTCCACCATTATGGCATCTTACTGGCACGACAGAATTACAGTAACTGGTAGCGGAAATGATGTATTAAATCATCTTGTACAGTCTGTCTCTGCCAGGGTTATTCTCTACAGCACGCATACTTGTCATTGCTGTCGGAAAATATTTACGTAAGTGTAGATGAGTACCATAATGTAGGCTTTTTTCCTAAAAGTTTTGCCCCTTCCTGAACTTGTTTTCTTTGAGACATTTAACAATGTCTTGTCAGTTCATTAGTACTGTTATTATCATCACTATGGGAAACCTCATTATAAGTTGGCAACAGAAGGCTTGTGACTATATCCAAGACAATGTTTGCACGCCTTTCTTGTAGTAGGTTATTGGGATAGAGAACAATACTTCTTCCCAGTTTAGAGAAGAAGCAACCGAGGCCCACAAAATCTAAGACTTAATCCATCTTGCCTAACCTTAGGTGCTTAAAAGTAATTCTTGTAATGTAATTATTCCTTCAATAATCAGTGAAAGCAAAGAGGCATCTTCAGAGTGATTCATTCAACTGTAAGATGGAACAACTGTGAAGCCAGATGAATGCAGAGTGAATGACTTGCCACAGGTGGTAGGGAAATCAGAGCTTGCAATTAAACCCTCATTACTGTACCCCAGAATAGTGCCTGGTGACTAGATAATCTCTTCTCTCAAAAGTAACAGTGGGAGTTTGTGTTGATGTAGTTCCTGAAACTTCTCTTAACATAGTGACATGCCTAGATTTCAGCTTGACAGGTACTTGGTTACACCTCGGTGGGTTTAAACAATTTATTTTTTGGATTCTTCTAATTGCATATTATGGTTTCACTGACTCCCAAGAAAAAAATCTAGATTGAATTTATTAACAGTATTTACATAACTTTTTGCAGCATTCATACTTCTGCAAGTAGAGGGTTTTTTTGAGGGGAAAAAAAAAATGACTGTATCCGCACTTCCTCTAGAACACCTTCTCATGGACCAGAAGGCTTAACTCCTCGTGGAGGACTAACTCCTAAACCTGCGGCTGGTACAACTCCTGCTAGAACTCCACTGCGTGATAAGTTGAACATCAACCCAGAAGAGGGAATGGCAGATTACAGTGACCCATCTTACGCGAAACAAATGGTAAGAAGTACTTAAGAAGTGGATATCGGTGCTCTATTAATTTTCAGGATTTTTATTTCTCATCTCCTGAACAGAATTTTATTTTATAGCAAGTGTTATTTCTACCACTTGTCTACAGGTCTGTACTCATCACCTGATAAAATCAAATCTTTATTTGAAAGAACAGAAATCTTGCCACTTAGAACGGCTTTCAGTGCCCTCAGTAAAAGCACTCTAAGCTATTCGTCAAAGAAGACATAGTTAAGTTTCAGTCCTACTTGTATCTTTGAAGCCGAGCAGGAAATATATCTCAAGGAAAGATTCATTTTTCTTGCAATCCTACGCAGCCCTCAAATCCCTCATCATCTTGGCTTCCCGATTTACCTACAGGACCTTTTCATCAGCCTGTCCTGTTGACAACATTGAGCTAAAGGAGTTTAATTTTTGCCATTAGGAGCACTTGGTTTTGAGATCTCCAGTAATCTGAGTCCCATCCAGATTCTTTCATCGCCTTTGGCAACAGATGTTTTCATTCTTGGAGATTCAGCCAGATGTACCCTGCCAATTAGACGTGGTACAAAAGGGCATATACCTAATAGGTAGCACCTTGGGAACTCCTTTTATGTGGCTGATTCTGCAGCCTTAGCTGTGGCTTTGGGTATCTCCCACCAGAGCTATTGACATTTTTCTTTTTGGGCTAGCTAAGGATATCCACTTCAAGTTTTTGGCATGTTCTTCTCGCAAAAATAACTCTTCAAGTTCAGAATTTCAGGTTTCCCCTTAGCTTGAAGGACAAGGTTTATTTGATGTCCTTATACTTACTTTGGTTCTGCCTTAGCCTTTTTATAGTAAAAAGACTTTTCGCTGCTAGAAGGAAAACTGGGGCTTCGATTTCCTGATGGACTCCACTGGTTTCCAGATCTGGTGCTGTTTGTCTCATTTTCGTACTGTGCCACAATCCCCAGGTTTGTGAGCAACTGCAAGGAAAAAAGTTCCAGTTAGGCTTGCAAATACCCCTGTGTCCATCATCGGCGTGGACACATTTTCACATATTTTCAGTTTCTTGAAAGGCGTTTATGTGAATCTCCGCTGTTGTACTGAAGCTACTGGGAGGCGAAGGTGCCATGCTGTTGGTTTCCTTGAGTATTTCAGCCTGTTTGAAGATTTCATTAGCTATCTTTAAGAAAGCTGTGTGTTGTTTTTTAGCATCGGAGAGTTTCTGTGCTTAGTAGTCCATAAACTCTGGGGTGGTGGTCTGTAGGCCAGCCCGGATTAGTAACATGCCCCTTCAAAGATTTTGTTTCTGTTGGCTTTGTAGCAGACTGAGGTTGCCGGATGGTATTATTAGTTCATGGCTGTTAATGTAGATGAAAGGAATTTGATTGTATTGCACCATAGTGCATGAATTCAGAAGCATTATATCTTACTGTTATTTCAACAGGAGAGAGAGTCTCGTGAACACCTGCGCCTTGGGCTCATGGCCCTTCCTGCTCCAAAGAACGACTTTGAGATTGTTTTACCTGAAAATGCAGAAAAAGAACTTGAGGAACATGAAGTAGATGAAGCCTTCGTAGAAGATACTGCTGATATAGATGCCCGCAAGCAGGTAGGTGTGTGTGATGTGGATAGTGCCTTTTGTTTAAAATATGTTCCTTGTATGGCTCCCATAGTTTCATACACGTTTAGTGGAAGTGGTACAGCTTCTACAGAATAACAAAATAAAATGTACCTGTTTTCTGTGCTGCCATCAGAATATACACACACAGAGGCTCAATCAGCTTTCTCTCTGAATCCTTTTCTTAATTTGTTAAGGTTATGTATCACACGTCATTTTCTACGATGAAGTCTCTACCCCCAAAAGATAAAAATATAATTAAAAGCATTTTTCTAGAGGCACATGCTTGATTTTAAGCAAGTGATAATTGTGCCTTTTTTTTTTTTTTTTTTCTTTTCCCCCAGATTCAGGTTTTTCTCTCAAGGTTAAAAGTTACTGTTTGTGAAACGTAAGACAGGTGTATACAAATTCAGGCAGGCTGGTAGCACGCAGATAGAAATCTGCCATGCAGTGAATTGGTCCCTTTTGTATGACTTGTACCACAGGATTACCCAGACAGCCAAGTTGTGAATGGGTCCCTGTTGCTTTGTTTTGTTTTGTTTCAGAATCAAGGAAGGCTGGATAAAGTGTTAGTTTAAATTCTGCTGGTTAAATAGCTGTACTAGCCAGTAATTAGAGACACTTTAAATTTTTCTGTTTATAAGAACAGTCTCTTTTCCATTTGTTGCTTATCCTAATTTGTGTGATGCAAATCTGGTTTTGTTATATACCTTCAAATAAAAGTGTTTTTGAGTTCAGTGGGGTTTTTGCCAATGACTGTGCTTTGACAAGTGAACAAAATATTTAAAAAAAAAAAAAAATCCTATGCTCTGATATCTTCTAATATGATAAGCATTTCCCAGAATTTGATTCCTAGCATGTTCCGTTTGGGGAGGAACATGTTATATACATTTTCATGCACATCTCATGCGTGTACACACACACACACACACACACAAAAAGTCTGCATAAATACAGATAATTTACATGTGTAGAATAGAGAAAAGAATTTGAGTTGTAATACTATACAAGAGAATAGCATCCTGCCTTTCAAATGAAGGCATGACATGGCTGGGATTAGAACATGGAAGATCTTGGTCATCGTTCCTGAAGTTTTAGACAACACTGCCTTTTCATGTTATTTATTTCCTGAAAGTGGAATGTAAGGAGAAATTTCATGTCTTTACGCTTTCATGAGTATTGTTTTAGTGAAGTAGTTACTTTATGTCACAGAAGAGGACAAATAGAGTCTTTCTTTTCCTGGTGGGTTTCCTGTCTGGTGAGTCAGAGCAGATGTCAAACGTCATGTGGAGAAATTTGTAAAGAACGAAGTCTGCTGGGGTTGAGACTGAAGGAGAATTTGATGGCTGGAAATGACTTTTTAGCATCTCTCTCCTCTTGGAGTTAGTCTGCTGTGCTCTTCCTGTTTACTTTAGAGGCAGTAAATTATGATGTCATCACGTAGAGAGTGACCTGTTATTTGGCTCTGGCTTCGTAACATGGAGTCTTTATACTTTAAGGAATCTTTGCTGCAGTAATCAATCAGTTTTTCTATCACGTGCATTTGTAGAAATAATCTGATTGTATTACAGTAGCTGGAGTAACACTTAGCTTGTTTGTCTAGGCTCTCCGAGATGCAGAGCGTGCAAAGGAACTGAAGAGGATGCACAAAGCTGTTCAGAAGAATCTACCACGGCCCTCAGAAGTAAGTGGAAACAAAATTAACTTTTAAGGAAAAAAAATAGAAATAAAGGTGTTAACCATTATAGGAGGAAATACAGTCTAGGTAGATCATGAGAGAATGAAATCTTTATTTGAGTATGCTGATATCAGCGTTATGGGAAACTTTCACAGCAAAATTGTCATGAGGTATTTCATATGCACAAACGAAAGCACAACTGGGTGTTTGGATTGCTGTGTGTGTCACACCGCAAGGCATTTTGGCACCTGTTCTGCATGGTTTAGCTGATCTGTAAAATTCACGCTCAGGTGGAAGTATGTATGTTTAATGTGGTCTTTGTGTATGGTGTTTATGAACTTTTTTTATTCCTCACCAGGTTAATGAAACAATACTGAGACCCTTAAATGTGGAACCACCTCTAACAGACTTGCAGAAAAGTGAAGAGCTAATAAAGAAAGAGATGATTACGATGCTTCATTTTGATCTTTTACACCACCCATTTGGAGAACAGCCTAGTGGTAAGAAGGGGAAAGGCCCAGGATTTGGAAGCAACAATGCAGAACATATGGCTTACTTGGAACAAAATCCTTATGAGAAGTTCTCCAAAGAGGATCTCAAGAAGGTGAGAATTTTATGGCCTAATGACTAGTGACCTAATGTCTCCTTATGTCATGGTCCTGTAATCTTGCAAAAAAAGGTGTATTCAAGCCTGCACAGAATTTAGTTGGGAGATCTCCAGAGGGTTGTATGAAGAGCTGTAAGGATAATTTAAGTGCGCATTCTCTTTTCTGGGAGCTAATGTTAATCTGGGCACTCAGCAGAATGATGAGGATGCTGTATTTGTCCAGAGACATTGTCTTTTAGGTACAATTTTGAATGTGTTGCGATCGCTTCTCATTTTAAGTAAGGGTAGGAACTATAATACCCCAACAGTTACCAAATTCTACTTTGCTGTTTCTGGAAATTGATGTTAAATCATTGAGACTTTAACTAGCTGTAATATCCACCTTCTGCTGCCTGTGTAGCTTGTTAATCCATAATTACTAAGCATTTTTTTTTTATAGCAGTACAGACTAAATATGACAGTCTTAGCCAACTTATAACTTTGAGCAGCAAATCAAGTTGTTTAATTATGCTTGTCAAGCTTGATCCAACAGAGCTGTGCTAGTGCAGACCCTGCTGGGCTGTGGCAACTGATCTTAAAGCATACCTGGTTAAAAAGCGCTGAATAGGCAGACTAGGCTGTTGCTGGATGAAATGAGTAGGCTGTCTGGGCACTCTGTCCTGTTTTGCATTGTAATCCCAAGTTAAATAGCAGTCCTGTACCAAGGGTTCCGGTTCGGATTGTTCATTTGTTTAAGCAGCTACAGATGTTGCCTGTTGCTGCCAAGTGACAGATAGACAGTTCAGACACACAGTGCTGTGGTTAGCCCTTTCAAAGAGTTTCACCTGTGAAGTTGTGCCAGTAACCTTTGACCAAATGCTTACAGGAATAAAAAAAAATGAGTGAAAAGGACAAAATCACGTGCCACCAAGTCATCTGTTTTATGCAGACTCCTGCTATTTGAGACTTGCGTTCTGACAATAGCTGCGGTATCTCTACGCCTAAATCCGGTATTACCTTAAAGTGACTCTAAAGATATACAAGCAGATTTTAAATCCATCTCTTTGACCATATCTGACCAATGAATCAAGAGCTTAAAATGAGAAACACTGAACAGTATGTACTTCCAATTTGCTGTTAAATGAAAAATTATACTGGAAGATTTCTGAGCAGGAGAAGCTAAAGATGGAAAATACAGTTAGATCATGAATTTCACTGCCCTGCCAGTGTCAGATTGTTCCCTTAGGAACACTCTCTGAGTGCTTTTTCTGGTTGTTTTGAAGTGCAACGAGAATTAGGTTTTCTATCACTTCCCTTAGAGACTATTACACAGTCCAGTAGTTTTTGTCTGGAATCTTTCTTCAGAGTCCCTGGAAATTTTGTCTCCTAAGTGATGGGCAGAAGTTTTTTGCATCCTTGCTCCTGCTTGCTCTCTAACATTAGGCGTAATATTCCCTCTTTGTCTAAAATTAAATTCAAACCAGGAAGTTTTCCTATCTCTGTGCTCTCATCTGGGGCTTGTTTGTTTTCCTTTATTTCTTCATCTGTTTTTAGAACATCTTCCTACTAAGAGCCCTTCATAATGCTCCTTTCTTTTCCTGATGTGTAGTGCTCTTTCGGGAAGGATTAGGAGTGGTGCTTAGCATGGTATGCTGAGCTCTTAAAGCTGTGGAACTGTTTTCATGCCACAACTAAACAGCCTTAAGTGTACAAATAGAGGCTAATTGAAAGTGTACCTTTATAAGATTTAGCTTTGTCAGGTGTGGTTAGAGTACTCCTATTTTATCTGTCTTGACCATCGAGGACAAGTAATTAGTTTTCCTTTCCCTGGTATCCCTGGAATCATCTATCTGGTGATACCTGAACTACTTCCTGGGCAGTATGCTATTATAGAACATATGTCTGCTTGCAGTGAGTTATCTACTGCTGATATGGAAATTTCTGGCGCATGTATAAATCCTGTTGAAAAAGAAGACATGCACGTATAACCAGTGAAGTCCAGATCAGCAAAGATATTTTAGTTTTTTAGTTACAAATAAAATCGGAAGGACCTGGGTGCCTATGTAGTTTTGTGGGCCAAGCTCTTTGTCAGAAATATTAAGAGTTGTGAGAACAGCATGAGTCTTTTCAGTTCACTGTAAGTTATTTTGTAAACTAAACTGGAAACAGCAGAACGCTCATATCTCACTAGTAGTTCTCTAGCAACAGAATGTGTGTTAGTTAAAGTCAGAGTAGTATTTCCTGCCATGGAGCTTATACAGCTCACCCGTTAACGTTTAGGGTTTGACTTTCCAGGTTGTGTGGAGGAGGGCAAGCAAAAGGAAATGAAAAGTGATTTTTGTTTCATAGAACAGCTGCTTCTGTCTGTACAGTTCTCCCTCCCCTCAAGGTCCTTGCTTTTATCTCTTTTCTTCTGCAGCAAGATGAAGTATCTAGCTGTGCCACAGCTTTCATTAGCTACAGCAGAGTGATGTCAGGTTTGGCCAAATTATATAAAATGAGGGATAGTTGCACTGTGAGTAGCCTTCTAGGCTGGGTTTCATTTATAATCCACAGCATCTGTGTTAGATTTCATAGTTAGCTTAACCTGATGGTGAGCTTTTAGTATGAAAAGAGAAACTGACCCCCGTGAATTGCACGCTGAAGGAGTGAAAACAAGAGGAATTTTCTTGTATCCTGTGTATTGTAACTGCAATTTATTTTTCATCATTTCCAACAGGCACAGGATCTACTGGCACAAGAGATGGAAGTGGTAAAGCAAGGAATGGGGCATGGAGAGCTCTCAAGTGAAGCTTATAACCAGGTGTGGGAAGAATGTTACAGCCAAGTGTTATACCTGCCTGGACAGAGCCGCTACACAAGAGCTAACTTGGCCAGCAAAAAAGACAGGATAGAGTCACTTGAAAAGAGGCTTGAGGTCAGTGTCAGTTTTTTCTGCTTTTTGCACCTGCTTTTTTTTTTTTTTTAAAGTTTCTCCCAGTGTGTTTTTGTTCCTTTTTCCTATGTAGGAGTTACAAGTTACTTTATAAATCATTCAGGTCTTTTGGTGGGGTTCCTTTGAAAAGGTCATTCACGAATTCTCCTAGGGAATCATAGATGTTCTTGAGGTGTTTAAATCGCCTTCTCTCATCCTCCTTCTTTTCTTAAAATATCCCTAGAGTATTCCCATGCACAGTTTCTCTGCACTATTAGCTGTAACGCTGCTCATCTCACCCACTTTATTCTCAACTGGAGAGAAGGTCAGGTTCTGCTCTCTCTTAATTCTATGTGGATTTTTTGCTGTTTCCTTAACCTCCGCTATTAGCAGATCAGATACCTGATCTTTCCAGTTTTGTACTTTGTCCCTGATAGTGGCCAGTATGAGATACTTCAGAGAAAGATGCTTAAAAACAAAGTCTCTGTCCCAAAACTCCTCTCAAGTTCTATTTCCAACTTAAGATTTCGTTTCTGATTGACTATTACATACGTGAAGTCCTGAATTCTTGCCAGACTGGCATCCTCTGCCAGTTCCACTGATTCCCGCCAAAAAAGAGAACAATGGATGTTTGTGATCCCATTCCACTTTATCAGGAAATAGTAGGCTTCCTTATGAGTGCATTTTAAACTGAAATTTCGAGTTTGCTGTTGTGTATTTGCATAACTAATATTTTCCGCAAGTACCAAATACCAGAGTTCAGATAGCAACATCTCACCAATGTGTCTGCGTGCAGTTGGAGTACTATGGCAGGGCACTGGTACTAAGGGACCAAGAACTGAAACTACATCTTCTTCTGCTGAGTTGTAGAGTACAGCATTCTCCAGTGTCGACACGCTTGCATCGGTTTATTCAAAATGCAACAGTCACAGGCCTTAACTCAACAAGGCATTAAGATTTGGTAAGGTGTCCTGGGATTGAGGGAGGTGTGTGCGGAGAGGAGATCATCTGAGCTGTGGTGCCCTAAGTAGAAGAACGCAATTCAAACCCTTTGACATTGAAGGGAACCTGATTTCCCTTGCCCTGTCCCCTCTCTATAGAGTTTCACCCAAACACTCCACACAAAACACAAAAATATATAGCTTTTATCATAAAAGGTAAGCTGGTTTTAAATTGTTTCTTCCCACAGAACATGTATTTGTTCAGACTAGCAGTAAAGTCATTGACTGTTTTCCAAAACACCGTTTTAGCCTGAAAGTCTCTCTAAACTATGCAGGCATGAGATTATTTTTTTTGCATGGTAAAAGGAAACTTTTTTTAAAGTTCTTCTGTATTTAACATCAATATAGCTACTGTTGCTAGAAGTAAACCTCCTCAAACAGCTACTACCACAGAAATAACATGAGAAAGAGGCCAGAAAGGCTGAATTTTCACTCTATTCGTACACGTGAAATACAGCGTGAATGTGCGTTTTGTAAAGACTGTCAGTCAAGAATGTCATCCAGGTATAGACTGCGCAGTTGACTCAGGCCAGGAGCAGTTCACCTGCACGTAGCCCAGTAGCCGAGCGGTTTAGCCTTCGTGCCAGAGCGCTTGTCGTTTTGCTGCTCACCCAGCAGAGAGCACCATTGCCCTGCCCAACGCTGCCTGCCAGTTGACGCGCTCTCACACGCTCTTGCTCTACCCTGTTTTCAGAGAAACAGTATCTGGGCACAGCAGCAGCCAGCTTGCATGGCAGCAGGGGCTGTGCTGGCATCACGCCAGCAGTCTGAGGGCTGTACCTAATTTGTGTACAAATGCTTTTGAAATTTACGTACCTTACACCCAAAACTGCATTAGAAGTGCATTATTAAAGTTGCAAAGTCAAACAGTCAAAGTTGGGGAATGCACAGACACCCTTACTCTGGCAGCCTTAATTTGCCTATGCATATGCATTATGAGACGGTCTTTAATTTCACGATTACAGCCTAGTTTTTCCACAGACTCATTTACTGCATAGGGTGGATGGTACTTGCTTAATGAGTAGCTATTGAATATTTTGTTTTCTCTTTATTGTTCAGTGTGTGGCCCTGCGCCTTTATGCTGCGTGCTGTTTCTGCAGTCTGAATTGGTTACTTCTGTGTGGGCTTTCTTGTGCTGTTGATTTGTGTTCATTCCGTCCCAATATTTGAATGAGTAGGTGGTGATGATATGCTTATTGAGGATATTGAAGCAAAGAAAGTAAGGTCAAGTAATCCATTTGTCAAACTCCTGTTGCATTTGTTCGTTCTGTAAGTGCTCATTGCTCTGTAGTCACAAGACAGTCACCCAAAAAGCAAAATACGAGTCGGAGGTCTTGCCCAAGGAAAAAAATTGTGTTTCATTTGCTACCAGCGTTGCATGGGACTCCATGGAAGGCAGTTAACAAAATCCAGCTAGCTGTGTCTACGATCAGTTGCCGCGGTCATGAGTCTCCACGGCTCGCTAATGTAGCTATATCTCTTCAGATTAGCTGGGAGCTTGGAGCGTGGCTAGACAAGGCTAATTGCTTGGACATCTTACAGTAGAGTGAGAGAGCAAGCGTGTGTGTGTGTGTGTGTGTGTGTGTTCAAAATACCACACCCCCCAGTTCAGTCAGGCACCCAGGGCCAGCAGAGCTTGCTGTGCCCCTCAGCTGCAGGTGCAGTGAGGGTACTGCGCTGCCTTTCACAACTCGCTGTTTGTTGAGTGCAGGTGGACTCTTTGCAAAGCTAAACCTGAGCTGAAAATCTCTCCCAAGTGTGTGCAAAATATGGTTTAGTGCAACTCTGTTGCCTGTCCTATTTAAAAAGACCTTCCTAAAAGCAAGATATGCAGTTTTCTAAGTATAGGTCACCAGCTGAATCATTTTTTAAATAATAAATAAAAAGCGTAGCGGTTTAATGAACAAACGAATATACAATGAAAAAAGCACAGCAATTATTTTTTTTTCCTAACCCATTCTCAGCATTGGCAAAACCCACCTTCATTTTAATGTTTTTCCAAGGAAAATTGTCTGAAAGCAATATCAGTTGAAATAGATATTTTAATGGGAAGTATCAGACAACCTTAATGAAAAGCAGGGATATTAGCTCAGCTTTCAATACCCCAAGATACTCGCTTGTGCTCTTAACTTGCTTTGAGAGAAGAGTAGAAACTGTAAAATAGAGTTTGCCAGCAACAGAAACTGATGTTGGTCAGCTTTTGGGGCTGTCTCTTCCCCGTCAGATTGCACTAAAATCATTAAGAAAAAAACATGAGAGTTTAGTGATATTTGCTGGAGACAGCTGCACATCGGGTAGTCGCTGTCTAATACTTCCATATGGGACTGGGAACACCCCGCAGATCCTGTGGAAAAAAAAAAGCCAGCTATTTCTAGTGCTGTCTTCAGTGCTTGGAGATTACTGGGTGGATTGGTGGTGTGGACGAACAGCCGTCTTTCTCTAATTGGCCTGTTTTCACTGCCTGAGTGATTTAGTGGTGGCAGCCTTGTATATGTTGACATGACATTTATCTTTCTGAAATTGATGGTGATATCGCAAACAGATTTGTGCTGTTATTGATGGACTTGAGGAGGCAAAGTGGAGCAGTTGCGGAGAGCTTCTGTTTGGCTAGATATCCTGTCCACCTCTCTTTAATTTTGAGGGTTTTGGACTCTTTGAATATGTTACTTAACGTGGCTTAAGAGTGTTACAAGATTCGTATGTGAACTTTTTTGCATTACGGATGGGAAGTTTCAGGTCCATGCAGGCGGATCCCTGTGACCTCGCTATGTGTCTGTGGTACAGCTTAGATTTGCTTGAATCCTGGTGGAATTTTCTGATCTTTCCAGTAGCTTCTAGAAGTCTAGCATATTTGTTTAAGGCTGGGCTACACTGCAGAGCTAGTCATTTCAGAAATGGGAGTTTTCTCATGCTCACAGTTGCATTTAGTAACTATTTCAGTTCTCTGCAATACCTTGTACTCCCTTCTCTTACAAGTGATGTATCTATAAAGAAAAGCATTCCTACCTAAGGTGTATGTTAACCTAGGAACCTTATCAGATGAAATGAGATAGTAGTCATCTATTTAACAAGCTAGTTGCTTCCCTTCGTAGTTCATAACCTAGAAACTTCCTGCCAGCTTTACTTTTCCTTTGAAGATGGTTCATAATGTTGGCTTGCAGCATACAAATATTTTTATTAAAACTGCGGTAGTTAACGTCATAATTTCAGTTGACTGTTAAATTATAAAATACACTATTGAAAGTCTACAGGGGAGGAAGCTTTAGTTACACTGTGTATGCAAAGCATAGTATATTATCTATTCTTTGCAATATCCAAGATACACCAAGATGGTAATTTACCAGACCGAAGTGTCCTTTTTTGCTTTTGGTTGCAGCCCAAGTCCTCTGAATCGATTTACATTGAAATCCAGTTGCTTAGCTGGAGTTGCATGTTACACTCTGCTGCAAGGTGTATCACTTACTAGTTTATTATTGGAGATCGTATTTTAATTTCTCTCTAGTTTACATGCTTCTAAAGCTTGCAGTTTCGTTTGGATTTTCAGGTGTGCTGTTACTGAGAAAACACCTGAAGAAAATAAAAGAATTTATAAGACTAGGAATAGAGAAATTACTCATAAAACTAAAATATGATGGAATCCCTGAGTAGTCTTCTTCTATGGACACATATATTCATTTGTACTACTGTGTTGCCTTTGTGAAATATGTTTTGTTTTTTTTTTAATAAGGTCTGTTGGAAGTGTAGTTGGTGCCAGAGGATCACATCTGAGGATTATCAGTGGTCATCACTGTTAAGCTGTTCAGAATCTGATAGACCTGAGTGTTTATGCAAGACCACTGTTGCAGTGTCTGATCTCTGCTTAATGTACAGTTGATCATCAGAGTACATGTATTTAGTGTGGCAGTTTGGGAGGGTATATACTTCCGCTGGGCAACACAGATATATGGCAGATCCCTTAAGAATTGTCTTTACCTGTGTGTGAAAACACTTCTACTGTTTGCCAGAATGGTTAGAATGCAGTTTGTGCTATAGCTAGGCTGCTCTAACATCTTAGCTGGTGCCAAAAAGGGTCAGCGCTATTTATTTTTCTCTAACTGCCCCCTGCTATTACCTCTGACCTTGTACCAGCGTTCTTATAACTCTGTGGTAATCTGGATCAGTTCATTGAATTGACAGGAAAAAAGTCATTTTTAGATTAAGCAGCAGACCGCTTTCCACAGTAGCCGGATATTAGATCAGCTTAGCTGTAACACATCATGACTTTGCTTGCAGAATTTTGAAATATTTGTGAGATCCGCAATGAAGGTAACCCATAACCTATAATGAGGAAAGCAATAAATAAAAGGTTTTGTATTGCCAAGGAGAACTTATGTCTACAGTAAGAAAGAATACCCTGCCAGGGAAGATAAACGGATTTAGCCAGAAACCTTGTGTTTTCTTTCTAGCACAGGTGAGTATTCGTTGCCTATTTTTGAGCAAGTCCTATGAGTTCAGATTCGATACACCTTATTTTAGCCTCCTAACTAAAACAAAGCTGCAATTGCCTTAGGCTCCCTTTGTTTTTGGTACAGAGACAACACACCTGCTGAGAGCAGCTTGGCCCATTTAAGAGTCGAATTTCCCTCTCGGGTTTCCTGTTTTTCTCTTTTTATTACAGAGGTACCTAGAGCACCTCAGATCAGTGAAACAAAACTAGGTCTTAATGTCTCCCTTGGTTCCTCTGTCACTGGAACAGGAGTAATGTCTACCGTATGGGTCTCTGTGCAGTTTTGTTTGTGAAGCACTTGCAGACCCGTGACTGAAAATCACTACCTAAAACTGCTAAATCTTCAAGTGTACTTGTCTTTTCCATTTCGAGCTTGTTGTGTCGAGCTGGAGCATCTTTGTGTGTTACAAGTCTGGAAGAAAACCCCATTGTTCACTGTCCTTTAGGTGAATTAACTTATTACGTCCTTGGTTTTCCCCACAAATTACATCAGCGGTTAGCAGCTACCCCCCCAGAAACCTTCATCACCATGAGCAGGAAGGAGGAAAGCAGATCTAGTTTTATTCAAATGTAACTAGTCAACTCTTAAAACAATGACATTTCCTAGACCAACAATTGAACAGCTTTGGGAAACCAAACTATATTTTTGCTGTCAAACAGTTATTTTCAGAGGAAAATGCTACTAGTTGATTTCATACCAGTTCTCTTACTATTGACTTACTTTGGGACCTTTGGAAGGAAGCGGATGAATGCCAGTAAGAGGGTTCTTCATATTGTTATTTCTGTGAACTTGCTTATGAGTCAAAAATTTGTCTTCAAATTGGACCGTTCTGCTAGCCTTTCTTCTAAGGTCATAATTTGGGGGGGGGGGCTGGATAACTCTCTTCATATAGAAGAAAGTCATCTTCTGCATGTCCTCGGTCCTGGACGTGCTAAAACATTGGAAATGAGCAATGAAAAAGTTCTTTAAAAATAAGCTTAGACTGCATAGCAGTTACTTTTTGTTTGGCCAGTTGCTCATTGTGGGAGAGTTTTTTTCCTCCATGTCTAAACCCATTGATTTCCTCTGTGGTGGTAGGTGAAATCAGATTTCACATTTGAAAATGTAGTTTATAATGGGAACTTACGTACTCAGAAATAAAGTTCAGCATTGACAAAGGCAAAAGGCCTTTGCACACCATCACTGTTGAAAACTGTGTTTGGACAGAGAAAAGTATAAATTGATGCGGTCTTTTGCTGGAAGCCACCTCATCTGCAGACCTGTCACTCTTTAAAGCCTGTCCTAACGTGAAGCAGTGTTAGAGCCTGTGAATGTTGGGCCAGTGTGAGCTGCTGCTCACAAAGTAACTTGCTTCATTTATACTTGTGTAATAGTAGCTGCTGGAATAGTGTGTAGTGACTGCTGCAAGCTCATCATGGGGCTTCTGCTATGTATTGAGAGGGAACCAGGCTGTTTGCTAATTCGTTCATTGCGTGAGCTTCCACAAGATTGTTAGCCTCTTCTTTGGAAGAGACCAGTCCAAGAACTTTGGGTTTGCAGTGATACATTTTGGAAGGTAATTACACTGTGCTCGCTGCCATATTATCTCGTCAGACACAGCAGTAACCCATGTTTGCTGAGAGTTAATCAAAGCTGTTAGCCTGAGGTAGTTGTTGCTGTCTGTAATCTTACTGTAATTTCCCCCCCTCCTCACCCTGGGAGAGGTAGGGAGTTTTCAGAAAAGCTTAGTAAAAATAAAGTATTTGTTTTTCTTCTTAAATTGTGCTCTTCTAGATGTGTTTCTACTGTAATTGTGATATATGTGTATGACTGATAATACTGCTAGTCTTAGAAGCAGTTGCCAAATAAAAATATTCAAAGTGGGCTTCAATGTCATCATTGTAGGTCAGCAGTGACTGCTAAATTATCCAGTAACTTTCTGGACTATTCTAGATCTAGATAGTTGGATGCTATGAACTTCTGTGGGAACACTTGCTCTTGATGTACCCTGTACTGCCTTTACTCAACAGTCCTACTAACCTGTGTTACGGCGTTTGAAGGCAAGTCGTCATAACTTCTGAAACATAGTTCACATGGAGATTGCTCTTGGGTTATTAGTTCTGACTGCGAATAGAGAGAATAGTGTTCTGCAAGTCATAATGATATATGATCTACATAAGAAAGTACAATATAGGAGTTTATGTTGAGGCTTCCCTATTAAGTTGGGGAAAAGTAGCTTTATATTTCCACGCAAGCTTTGAACATTTTGTCTAGTTCCAGTTGTGAAGTTGCAGTTGCATACCAGCGGTGCCTTAATTTGACTGAATCTTTCCATGAAAATCTTTGTGTGATCCCAGTCAATTAGAATTAAATCCTATTTTGCCATCTCTTGAAAGTTACACACACTGTCCTTTTTTGACTGCTCTGATACTGATCAGCACCTTTTCTTAGTGATCCCTGTACCCCCTCATACGTTAAGTAAGCATCTTCAGTGTCGCAGCAGATGCGACAGAAACTGCACCAAGCCATGGAATGGTTTCAGTTGATTAGCTGAGCTAATGCTAGTGTTGATGTCAGTTTGATAGATTGAGCCCATATTGTTCTACACTGGAAATGCAATTTTTTGTTTGATAGTAACCCCAAGCCTAAGTTTCCAGCAGAGTTGACTGTTATGTTTTACTAACTCAGAGGTAAGAGGCAGACTCTACAGAGAGTTTTGCCTAGTCAAACTGTAGACAGATGAAACAGTGTTTCAAGCAAAAAAATGGAGAATTCTGTCCAAGAGCATGGAAGTGGAAAAATATTTTTAAGTAGAGCAATTAATGAATTTTTGTTTAAAAACGTGCTATTGTAGAGTGCACCGTCAAGCTTGTAAAGCAGATCTCCTAAACATGCACAGAGGATGCCCTAGTGTTAGGGTCATCGTTGTCACTGGGGTGGTTTGAAATGCTGGTGAAGCCTGTTTGGTGTAACCTGGCGTTGAGCAGAAGGCTGTCATCTTAGTGTGCCAATATAAGGCAAGTTCACAAACCCTGCTATTTAAATTAAGTTAATCCAGCTCCTGCCAGCAGAATTGAGTATGGGAGGGCCACTTGTGGGTCTGAGGTGAGGAAGGAAGTTACGGTAACATTTGGAGTAGTCCTATATAGGTTCCAAGAGTAACCTATTCAGCCAGCGTAGCTGAAGCTGGCAGAGGATTTCCCTGCACAAGCTAAGCAGCTTTATGATGATATGTTGATTCTCCAAGGTCATGGAACAAGTTGGTTTACGTTTGACTATGGGTCTGGTAAGAACATACAGCAGTTCTTCTTCCATGTTTTTTTTATCCATCAGGCATGATTAAGATCAATTAGAAGACAAGAGAGCTTAATGCTGTTTGGGGATTACCAGAAGCTCCACGTTTAATGGAAGGAAAACAAAACAGTCGGTACAGGGAAAAACAGCCCTTTGAATTGAGAAGGGGTGTCCTCAGTAGTGAGATGAGGGATTGTGAAAATGCAGTTTTGAAGGCACTTGAGCCCTTCCTTCCTCAGGGTCAGTTTTTCTTAAATCTTTCCCAGTGGATGTTTGTTCTCATAAGCAGTCTTCCCCTGTTCTTTGTTGTTCTTAGTTAAACCTTACAACTAACCTCCTATCTAAAATTTCCTTGCCAAATTCAAATCCCTCTTTCTTTCTCAGTGGACATAAGAACAGACTAACTTTTCACAATGATCTTTGGGATATTTAAAATATGTTGTTGTGTCTGTCTTCATTTTCGCTATTTTTGTTAGATGGAGAGAAACAAAAAAAAACCCTGTTTTTTTCAGTCAGTCTCCCTTTTCTAGATTATGTTTTATAAACCTCTGTTATGTCTGTTGCTCTGTTTTGATTTCTTTGGATCTTTAGTGTAGTATTGAAAACTGAACACAACTGTACTAGGCACGAGGGAAGGCTTTTACATAAGGGATTTGGGATGGGATGAGGCTCTCACACTTGCCCTAACATCATATATTATTTTACCCCATGTCTGTACATGCTGTTCTCGTTTTGCTATAGTTGGTACAAAAGTCAGTGGAACCAAAGCTGGCCAAGGACCAGTACAAAATAAATAACTAAGTGGAGAAATCTTTCAAATGTCTTTACGTTCTCTGCTAGGTTCAGGGGGGAAATGGTTGTCAGATTTTACTGAAATCTATTTCTTAGCTTTAAGCAAATAATGTAGACTACTGTTTAAACACACCTCTTCATAACTGCTTGGAATTTTTAGCTTGGTATCTGAGCCTTAAAATTTTACGAAGCTTGAACTAAAATTATATGCAGTTGTTGGCATTAATGCAGCAGTCAGCAATTTTTAATAAATAGTATTTGTTACAAAAGCTGAGACCTCCTTTTGACCTTTTCGTAGTAGGTCCTAAAATCTTGCAGTTGGGAGGGAGGAGGAAAGGTGGTGAGTGTTCACATTTCTCGCTATAAGCAGAGAAGGAAGAAAGGGCTGTTATTTCTGGGTTTAGATACTTGGGAGCCTTTTTTTTTTTCTTTTCTTTTTTCCTCTTTTCTTATTTTTCTTTTTACAGCAGTGAGGCCTATGATAGTCCAAGATAGACAAGGAACTAAGTAGAAAAGCACGGGCTGAGTAGCAGTATACAACCTAATGAGCTCTAGTAGTTAAAAGTAAGAAGAAGCTATATCCAGAACAACACGGAAATATTAAGTCCAGTTCTCATTGTCTGAAAATTTCCAAAGCACTTAAATAATCAGGGTCTGATACTATAATAAGCATTAGATTTGAACTGGCTTTGGTTTTTCTTGGAGGAAAAAAAATGCTTTATTATGTCTCATACATTAAAACAGTACATGCTTAGGGTGGGATTGATCCACCTGAGCTTAGGTAACGGTGCCTGAACGAGCATCTTAGTCAGTGAAGAGCACTTCAGTGGCGTGCTTAGTCTTGTTATGAGGTCCTGATCAGATGAGCCATGCCCTGGAGTTGCCAGTTTCTCTGCTGATTGTGGGAAGATCTTGGGTGACAAGCTCAGATGTTGATGTCTAAAGCCAAGCAAAGTGAATCCCAGCTGAAGTGTGTAAAAGTGTGAGACCAACCCAGTACTGCCACTGCTACTGGTGATGCTTAGAGCATGCAGATAATTCAGGACTTCTGACTGCAATGCCCTGATCCAGTCTCTTTTCTGTACGGTGGAGATAGTGCTTATAACTGTATTTCATGTCCTCAGGTACTCAGTGTTTAACATTTTATTAGAAAATTAGGTTGTTGACAGATCTTCATTTGGGCCGACAGAGTAGTGAACCTTTCTAAATGGTCTCTTTTAACCTGTTGTAGAAAAGTGACATTCTGGTTGAAGTTTCATTTCACACCAAGCATACTCTACGTTGTCTGTAATGCTGTGAAACAACATGGGACAACTGATCTTTGTTACATTAGACCTCTGTTGCAAACAAAATTCTGTTTGCCTGTGCATCCATCTATTCCACGATCTCTAAATGTCAGTGGCTCTCAACACACGTTTTTCATCCAAGAAACAGTAATTGGAAAATAGTTCATTGACCGCACAGCTGTATTTGTTGTTGCAGTAATAGCATATTATTTACCAGTGGAGACATTTAAAACTTTCATACTTTTCCATCAGAGAGTATCCTCACAAATCCCTAATCTATTTATTTAATTTTCTCTAGATTTATATAAATATTGAAAAAGAGGCGCCTTTCTGTATGCTTAAAGCACCTTGGGCATAGCTTAAGTCTACATTGCAAACAGAATCTGAAAAGCATAGCAGTCTGCATCTCTCCCCCCAGGAGCAAACTAGACAGCTCAAAGTCAAATTTCTCTTTCACTCACCCATTAACAGTTTGCTCCCTTGACCATTCACTTTGTTTATCTCTGCACCACCTACTAAAACTGTTTTAAATGAGTGAATAAATTGTTAAGGAGTAGGGCGTTTTACAGAAACACGCAGCTGTATAATAGAATGTGCTTTAATAAAGTTGGATGGTTGAAAGGTTGATGAAATGCGCTTTGCAATAGCTTGGTGCATAAGCCTGTGATGGCTGCACTAGTCCTAGTGGGGTGGCTTGGGGTTGTCTGGCTGACTGTAGTTACTACTGTAAAGGACCGATCAGAAAGTAGTTCCTTCCCAGTGGAGTTTAGTTTCATTGGTAAAAGATGTTATCTTGCATAATTGTAGGGTTCAAAGCAGTGAAAAGCTGCTGCTTTTTGGTTGATCAGTGGTAATTCCTTTGTATGTAAGAATGTTCACCAGCAAAGCTTTGATTTTTAAAGAAATGAGGCAAGGATAGGTGATTTAGCCACTGTGGTTCCCAGTTAGGCTTTTATATTTTAACACTTGAAAAACTTACACAGTTTTCTTCATCTCCTGCACTAATGTATCTTTAACTGTGGCAAAAATCAAAATCTGAGAAGCCTGATTCCTTTTCTGTTGAGTTTGGCATCTTTCACACAATGCTTTCTGAAAAAAAGGGTGTTTGGGGTTTTGTTTTGTTTTTTTTTAATGCTACTTCCTTAAAAAAAAAAAAAAACAACCAGGAACCGTATGTCCATATTGAGAGATGTGAAATGCTACACCTCTCCGCAGTTTTGCTCAGTCGTATAGTCCTGTGTTATTTGTTGGTTTGTGATTCAGTGTTAAAGATTTCTTTGCTGTCTATCAGGCTTTAAAAATGCTGATGGCTATTTCATGCTTTTACTGCTCATTTAATTTTGTCCCACTGAATACAAGTATAAAAATACACAAAGGCTTCTGTTACCTTTGCTCTTTTTAAATGTTATGTAAAACATTTATAACATGTTAACATGAATATGCTTGTTTATTTGTGTTGTGTTCTGGTTGGCAGAATTTTGTAATTTGTATCACTTGCCCGTTTATGGATTATGTCTAGATTATGGTTTTAGAGGACTTTCCCTGACAACTTCAGGGAAACTAAGACTTCTGAATCCAGGGCACACGAGGTAGCTCTCACCAGAATGGTACAGGAAGGAGAACTTTACGTCTAACATGCCAATTGCTTTGTGGTTTAGATACCACATTTTAACCTCATCACTTTGTCGCATCTGTTGTGTACGCTATTGGATTGTAAATTGTGGGGGTTTGCTTCTGGCTTTTGCCACCGAGCTTAGGCAGCTGATTCATTGTGCTGTCTCAGTATTTGTCTGTTAGCTAAAGATAATCTTACCTTCTTGCTTTGAGATCCTTGAGGGAAAAGCCCTGTGCAAAAGCAGTGTTACTAGAGAGGCCACCGGGGAGCTCCAGGTTTTTGGTATGGTGCAGGAGGGAATAATGTTGCAACGTTATAGCAATGTAGTAAATCTGAATGGGAGATCCTACAGGTAGGTGAGGTTACTTTAAGACAAAACCAATTTCACTTTTTTGCAGTCTCATACTCACATGCTTAGAAACACTAAGATGCATAATCATGAAATGGTTTGGGTCAGAAGGGCCCTTTAAAGACCATCTAGTCCAACCTCCCTGCCATGGACAGGGACATCTTTCACAAGATCAGGTTGCTCAAAGCCCCATCCAACCTGACCTTGAACACGTAATCAAGTAATCTGTCCAGCATTCAGCTACCGAGACATTTGAATCCAAGCGGTCTTTCTGAAATGCGTTATGAAGACACCAGGAATGAAGGGTCACCACCTGTTGAGTTTTCATCATGGCACCTGGGTTCTTCTTGGGATGGTGACCATGATTTTATTTTGTTTTGGGGTGGTTTTTTTTTTTTTTTTTTTCCTTTCATGGCTTTTAGAAGCAGACAGTAGTTGGTGTGTCCATCCTGTCCCACCTCTGTGAATTACCAGGATTTAGTCTTGGTCCTTTGTCTCCTGATGTGGCTGTCCTGAGGAAGTGCGTGCAGATAGGTGGTAGGATTTAGTTACCATTCTAATAGTCCTTCTTCTGTTCCTCGCAGTGCTTCCATGCCCCAACATTGCCATTCATTTGCCACTTAGACCAGTCTAAATGTTTTCAGTATGGTTCTCTGCAACAGAGAGACAGATTTCAGAGCTGCCTTAACATTCCCGATTGCCTTTTTACTTTATGGAATATGATTTAGATGAATCCTTTTGGGATAGGCAGAAGGATTGAAAGATGTGGCTGTTTCTGCAGACTAGGAATATAATTTTGAAAAGGAGGAACATAATATCTTTGTTTAGTTCTCCTTTACTAAGGCAAAGAACATCTCCTGTGTTAAGTGGGATGTGGCATAGCAAGCTATCATGTGACTTGGCTGCTCACTTAGCTCAGTGACTGCAACAATTCCTGTCTATAAAGCTGTACTCATATAGTGTGTCATCACCCGTGTTTTGGCCAGTGGACTTCACCCCTGGAATAATGTATTTACATTGTAAAGGTTTAAATCCAGAAATCTAGGTGTTTATAAAATGCGTAGTATGATTTGTTAAAATAGAAATCGAAGAACTCAATCAACTCGATACAGTTCCACAGAAACATTTTTTTACTACTTCCCCCCCCCCCTTGACTTTTGAGTTTGGGATAAATAAAACAATTCTTTGGTTCCTTCTGGCAGATAAACAGAGGTCACATGACAACTGAAGCAAAGAGGGCTGCCAAGATGGAGAAGAAGCTGAAGATCTTGCTTGGTGGTTATCAGTCTCGAGCAATGGGCCTCATCAAACAATTGAATGATTTGTGGGACCAAATCGAACAGGCACATCTGGAGCTACGTACTTTTGAGGAACTGAAGAAACATGAAGATGCTGCAATCCCTCGGAGACTGGAGGTGAGATTCCTAAATGTAATACCTTAGGTCAAATACAGGCACTTTGTGGAAAAAATGTTTTTACAATGCATGGGCTCTGAGGTTCACAGCCTGAGTTTGTATCAAGTTTTTAATCATCTTTTTAAATTATACTTTTGGCTATTACCAGACTCCTCTGACATTCACTTCAATATCAAAGATTCCATGATATATATATTAGAAGCTGGGACTAATCTACTAGTGTGTTCTTTAACTTTGTTTTTATTTTATTTCCTTGTGTGGTTTATTTTACTAATCTTCTGCAATGCATATCGGCAGAAGTTCCATATCTATCTTAATTTGGCTTCTTTTGTTTTTAATTACTGTTAGAACTTAGGGTGGATCTGAAACTTGTGTAAAGCCTCCTACTTCCTTAAAAGTCAGTGGGCCAAATGCCAGTATATACTACAGGAGATTCTCCTTTCTTTTCACATGTTGATTGTATTACTCCCTGAAGCTAACGTTGTTGTCAGACTGGCAGATGGCTGGACTTTTAGAAAGCCAGCACTGAAATGGGGTTATTGTACTGATTTAAACATGCCTCTCAGTTTCAGAAGCTGAGCAGTTGTTCTGTAATTACAATTTTGAGCCATCCTCAGAGCTCAGGCCATTTGCCTGCAGTCCTGTTGCTGGCCAACAATGTGTGCGTGTGTGATCCGGACCGTTGCTCCTGAATAACACCACCTGCCTTACCGGCCTCTAACCGGTTGGCACGGCTTTGAGGAGGAAGATACCTCTTTCTCTTAAGCAGCCTTAACTTCAGCCCGGAACTAGCAGAAACAGGTGCACTAAGATACCTGAAAACAGTGCATCAGAGCCACTGTTCTTAGTTTAAGGATCTCCAGGATATTCTTCTCCGCTTTATTCATCTAACAAGGCAACCCTCAACCAAGACTCAGTCCTGGGCTTGAGCCAAGTACCAGGCTTGCTTTCCCAGAAATAAGTACTCATCTGAGCACAATTTTTCTTTTAATTTTTTTTTTCTTCCAGAAGAAAGGGTTCCCTTGAGTCTCAAGTCTTCTCAACCACTCGCTGTAAAAAAGATAAAATGAATCAGTTCTTAAAACTGGTTTTGTGAAGACTGTTTAGAAGTGCTGATAGATGTGCTTACACACTCAGAAGTGATTAATTGATTTAGTGAAAGTTAACAGTAAAAATGTATTAAATAGCTTGATAGCTACTAATAACACCTGTTTTTCGTAAATGGCACTTTACTCAGGGCTAATCCTCAGAATACATGTACTGTCTCTTCTGATACAAGGGTGAAGGGAGATCAAATGAACTAGCAGCTGGCAGTTTTAGAACAAGCAGTAGTTCTCCTTCATGCACTGTATAGTTAGTGGAAGGTGTCCTGTGGAAGGCCTTGGGTGGAGGATGTAGGGTTAATTGGGAAGGTTACCCAAAAAAGGTTGTGAACAAACTCATGGAAGAAGAATCCATGGATAACTGTTAAATACAATGCACTGCTTGTGGCAAGTTTCCCATTCGAAATCTCTCCTTTTGAAGCATTTGATATTAACTGCTCTCAAAAACAGGGTAAGATACCTGACGTTTGAAGTAAGATGACTGTGATTCCTGATACTCTACGTCAGCTGCTCTGTTTTACGTTTCTATTTCAAATAAGTAATCTCAGCAATGTCCTGCCTCAGTTCTGATCCCTTCCTCTAAAGGAACTAAAATACAATCTTTGGTAAAGATCTTCATGGGTGTCACTATTGGAAAAACTGATTGGTTGCTTAATTATGTTTTCCTTACAGTGTCTGAAGGAAGATGTTCAGCGACAGCAGGAGAGAGAAAAGGAGCTCCAGCAGAGATTTGCTGACTTCATGTTGGATAAAGAGACTTTTCAAGCAAAGTATTAAAGCACAAAATTCCATTTGTCACTGATGTAACATTTTTAAAGTGTACAGATACTTCTCCAGCAGCTTTTGCCATCAGTTGCAGAAATCAAGTGTAGTCTGCTGTTTGCATCTTGTCAAGTTTTGTTCCTTTAATGGACTATTTCAAATGCTCTAGGTATGAATGGCTTTGGCCAGTATTAAAAATTGGATTGAAATGTCCAAAATTTTATTAAAAGAAAAAAAAAGAAATCACTCTGGTATGATTTTAGCCGTGTCTTCATTTGCTAGGGTTATCACATTATTCCTGGTGTTTTATCAGTCTTAAGACCTGTAAGATACATGCCTGCAGAATAATGTCTTTTGAATAAACCTGGAATGTTAAAAAATAATTAGGAAATAAAATGCCTGTCTTTTAACTAAAATTGAATGCTCCCCTATCCCAGGCTGCTTTTGTGTTCCTGGTAAATTGTCTTTCTTCCCTTCCCCTGCGCTGCTTTTATTTTTCCAAGACTGTAATTTGTAATGGGAAGGACCTGTGTGGGATAATTGTGGTCCATGTAATACCATGTTCCGATTCTTCTCTGTGCGTGTGACTAAACACTCCCATTTTTATCAAGATGTTCAAATGGTCATACTGGCAGTAAGCATAACTTCACCATCCTGAAACAGGGTAGGTTTAAGTGTTATAAAAGCACCCGCATAGCCTAACGGTTCCCATCGATTTTAGCAGAAAATGTACCCTCACATTTTCTAAGTATTAATGCTTTTAAAATCATCTGTGCATGATGCGTGTTCCCTCCATCTGGTTGATGAAGCTTTTTCTGCTGCCTTTTATACAGTGGGCTGAAGGACTTGGGTAACATCGCAGTTCTGCCTTGGCGCAGACCTTGTGGACGATGGTTGTGGAGGCTATGTCCGTATGTCTTACGCATCGCCAGCACTGGAACTCAGTTGCTTGTTCTGTTCAGCTTTTAGAATTGTCCTTTGCTCTGTTCTGGCTCTGATCAACTGGTGACTTCAAAGCACCTCCAGGTCACAGTTTGTGAATTGGTGTAGGCCAGGGAGACTGGGAACGCTCAATAAGCAGTGGGGATGTGGCCAGCCCTGGTAGCGTAACTGCCTGTGTCGATGCTGTGCCAGTTAGCCTGCGTGCTTGGGAGCGTGCCCTGAACATTGTTTAATTTACTGCTGCAGACATGGACACATCATCCACGAGGTCACCGTTGCACGCCATCGTTTAGGGGTTTAAGGAGTACGTCCTAAGCACATAGGACTTTTCAGATCATTGGTAGTATTTCCTCTCTCTCCTTGAGAGTTGGTTACTCAGCGTGCTTTCTTGCCCAGAGCAGCCGTGGAGTAGAGTGGAGAAAGGCTCCCTATTTACTCCTCCTCTCCTCTCACCACATCTCAACAGGTTTTCATTTTCTCACTGCTTTGACTGGTCTTCTGGAGGGTAAGGATGGGATTATTGAAAGGGGTGAATGCATTATTTCATATTCATTGAGGTACTGCTCTAAATTTCGTCCAAAATCTTTCTCCGAGTACTGTTTAGTCAGACCACACTTGAGTTAGATGTTACTGTTTAAAATTTTCTCAGCTATTCCCAAGGTTTTCAATACATGCATTTGCCAGAGTCGAGCATCTCATTAGAGGACTGCTTTCATGTTTTTATTTTTGTGGAGGTGTTCATCGCTTCTTCAGGGATCCATCTTATTTCCAGCTCTTACACTGTGGGTCTTTTGAGCAAGGGAAACGCATAGGGAAAAAGGCAAAACTATATTGTTAACAGCACAGAATTCAGCAATTAAATAAATCGTTGCATGCATCATGCAATTTTGCTTGTACATATTTGAATTTAAATGAGGACTTCGTTGTTTGCAATTTTACCGTGTTACAGAACGTCACTTTAGGCCTTGGGAATATTACTGGGGGACACTGTCGGGGTTGTGGTTGTGTCGCTGTTTAAATGCCATCCACGATGATCAATGGTAATCAGAGAGATTTTTTTTTTTTTAAAGACAGCCTGTCTGATTTCTACTGATCACTGGCAGGAGTAGGTACACGGCCAGCCTTGGAATATCTTCCCCTTTACTCACCAGGACATCATTCTTCTGAAGTATTAATGCAATTATAGACTACATACTTCTAGAAATGTGTTAAATATTTAACTAAACCAGAGCACATCTGGAAAGAAGTATTAAGCATCAATCTTCTAGCATATGGGGTATTTTAGCTTGGATGGTTATACCCAAAAGGAAAAAATCATATAAATGCATATCATGACAGTTCTTGTGGTTGTGTGGTAGCTAGAGATATTAACAGAAAACCCTTGTAGGTTTACCAATACCACAACTACAATTATTTCCTTTCTTTTTAGGGATGCAGCAGAGCCTCTTTGATGTTTCCTGTATTTTTGACAGCTTCGGAGCTAGACAGGTATTCAAACACTCTGCCTTAGCAAGTATTTTTAATGGCAAATTCAGAAGGACTGATAAAGCACGAAAGACTCTCTCTTCTTTTTTGAAATGCATACAATTAACCAATCGTTAATTGTAGCAGATACGTATTTGTAGCATGTAATGCAGCAGATGTGAGGTGGTTGTATTTGAAAGGTACCCACAGGAGGCTTGTTCAGTGTTTTCTCCAGTTCAGTTTGCTTAGACGATGCTTAAGCAAGTTTGCTTTTCTCCCTGTCTCTAGTCACAGTTTTTGTCCTGAAGTTTCTGCCTACCTCAGTAATGAACAAAATATGAAACAGTTTCTTGCCTTACTTAAAGCTCAGTTGTACCCTGCTTTGGCTTTTTACCTGCCCTGAGCTGCCAAGAAATCCTGCTGTGAGCTAGGGAGAGAGCCTTTTGGTTCAGAAGGTACTCAAGGCCCTGTGGTGCTTCTTGAGCTCAGAAAGAATGCTGGCGAAGGCTTGATGTCAGGTACTGCTGAGGGTCCTAAATGAGCCCTGCTGTAATTGGGACTCCAGTGACCAGAGGACGGAAAGTGCAAAGGTGATGTTAAGCTATAGAGACTCCCTCTTCCCCATCTTGTCTTTATGCTAGGTAACTACTACTAGAGCTTTGGGCTTTTATTTTGCCGATACAAAATATTGACACAGGTGGGACTACGGCACCACTCCTGCCTTCTTTTCCAGGAGTATTTCAATGCCATGGGACAGTGACATCACTGGCAGATGCTTAAGATGTTGTCTGAGGTTGTTAGTCCTGGGTATCATTCACAGCCTCAGCGCCCACTCTAAGGCAGCCAGTCTTAGATCTGCTGAAATCACCCCTAAAACTTCACACTGGGTGCTCTGTGCATGTGTGTTGGATCCAGAGGGATGCGAATGGAGCAGCAGAGCCTGGCTAGGACGTCCCGAGATCAAGGAATTCAGGTGTGGTAGCTTAAACTGGAGTGCTTAGGAAATCTGTTCAACCAAATTTGGACGCTGGTAGACGTCAATGCTTCCAACAGCAGGTGGTGATGGAGCTCGGGCTTTCTAGATCCCTTTCTTGGGCCGAGGTCCAGTTTATGTCCCAAACAATGCTCCCTGACTCTCTTTCTAAAACGCTTTGTAATTGAATACAGATGTTTGGTGGACACAAGAGTGACCAGCACACCTTGATACCAAATTTTTATTTTAAACTTCTGAAGCCGGCCACTAATTTGGTCTTTGTTTCCAAGAACAATAGTAAGTATAACCACAAACAGTGCAAACTAGTTAACAGTTTACTGCAGTGGGTAAACCATAGCCTGACTGACAGAGGTGGGACGGGGGTTGTGTTGTGTGTGTTAACAATTATTTTGAGAATTACTTAACGTTCTCCCTGAGAAATTCCTTCATTTCCATTTAGCATGCCAAGATATATCTGCAAGTCTTTAAACAATTTCAGCTGATGATTTTCCTCCCTTCCTGGAATCAGACTTGGCATTTACATATTGGATCAATCCCGTAGCTGGAGCCTGCTTCAAAGTCCGTGGAGTTGATAAAACTGTCATTTACTTCAATTGAGTTGGATTCTGGTACCTGGGAAAGCTAATAGGACAGCAGCGTTAAATTATAACAGCTGAGTGTCTCATCCATACCCGGCAGATAAGAAAAATCAAGCATGAGCTAGAGTTAAGGGGGAGACTTTTCTAAGGCACAGGTTCCCTGTGAGAAATCCAACAGAGCTGGAGCCAGCTCCTCAAAACATGGCCAATCTCCAGAGAAATAAGCACTGTTTTAACATTGTAATTAGTCACTCCAGCCAGCAATGGCCAAGATACTCTGTAGTTCCCTGGCTTCCTTAAGCAGAGACTTACGGTGCCAACAGAAGGAGCATCTTGTCTTTGCCCATTGCTGCTTGTTCTGCTCTTGCACCCTTGTTTGCTGGTGCAAGCATTGGGACAGCCACATTTGGTTTAAAATGTGTTAATCCAGCTTGGTTGTCCAATCTCCTGTACAGACATGAGTTGGGACGACTTTTGAGGTAGGAAATGCAGGCGAAGGTGGAAGTGGGGCAGAACTGCCTCTGTCAGAGGCTGTCCCACTTCACTGTCTGCTTAAAGCGGCTGTGAAACATGGTCTGCGGTGCTTCAAGGCAAGTAGCTAACATGAGGCAACTACCCACGATTGGGCACTCTAACTTACTCAACTGGATCTGAGCCCCGATGATAAACGCCGGAGATTCATTGCTTTTTGCAAACATGGCCTGAACATAGAGTTCTAAATAAAATGCATCAAAAACCATGTCTGCGCTTTTTGTTTTGGCTGCAAACTAGCTAGCAGTATCTTAAGCTAGTGTGTGAACTTTGGCTTGCCTTTGATATCCCAGGACAGTGATGTTGCTGGAGAAGATGACATTATTATGGTCTGGACTTAATCTGCCTCACATTCATCTCAGGAATCCAGCTTGCAGTTATCTTCCATATTGTGGGTTCAAAGCAACACCTGTCTTCCAAACAGGATTTAAAAATGAAGTATCAAATAGCATTTCCCCCATTTTCTTAGTTGAATGAAATGCATGTTGAAAAATAGCCAGATACTCTTCTAAAGGCAAAGTGTCCTTATAACTGATTCCAGACCTGTACTTTCTGCCTTTCTAGGACTCCAGCTTGTACCTTTGCTTACGAACAACAGAATACCTGGTTCTGCTGGTCTTGAAGATTTGCACCCACATTAACTCAGGCGGGAGCGAGATCAGACCCTGATTCAGAAAAGGACTTAAAGGACGTTCTTAACATATATGTGAAGCCAATCCATCCCTGCATCTCCACTAAGTACATACAACTGCCCCACCGCTTTAGAAGTTCAACATGGTCTCTAAGCGCTTTGCTGAATCAGGGCCTTAATGACTTTGAAGCAAAGGGGAGTAGCAGTGGATAAAAAGAGGAGCTTCACTTTTTGGTTGCATGCAGGCACTGCCGTTAGGTAAGTCTCTCCTCTCCAGCTAGCCTATGGCTCATTAATTTTTTGATGTGTTTAAATGAGGTGGCTTTAATGAGGTGGCTTTAACCAAGTCCTGCTGCCTCAGGCATAACTGATCCACGCAGTAGGTGAAAAGGTAAAGAAGTGGGTACAAGCGGCGTTTTACAGCATCGCTTCTGCTGCCGGTATGATTACTCATAGTGGGTTTGATTGTTTGCCAGTTGTTGGGGGCTGTTTTCTGGGTTTTCTTTATAATTTATTAAGAGATGCCTTAGTGTCAGGGTTAGAAAAATCTCGCTTTCAAGTCAAAGTCAAAGGTTTTTCACATATCAGATTAGACAGGGTCTGCCTCATCAGATCGCTTTCAGGTTTCCAAGTTACAACTGTGGTTCTGATGTATTTGGATTCCTTAAAGATTCCTCAAAGGAAATGCAAGTACCTCTTTTAAGATCATTTATGTACATCGAAAGCATTTACGAATTGTGACGCAAGGAAACGCAGACTATTTTATTATTTATTCAGTTCATATATCAGATCTTTTGCCAAGTACATGCTACAGGTAAATGCCTCATAGGATCAGACGAACGTGTGTGTTAGGTTCCCCTCTTCTGCTCCCACTCCCTCTCCTCTCCCAAAAAAGAAATGTGGGGTCTATTTTGTATAATTATCATGCCAGTAGCATTTTAAAGCATGTTATGCATCTTAGGTGAGATTGTGGCCCCAGTGAAACCAATGGGAGATTTGGCTTCAACTTCAATGAAGCTGAGATTTCCTTTCCTCTCCTCTCCTGTCTGTATTTGATGAGTCTTTCTGTCAGGAGAAGAAAGAGATCCGCTTTTGAAAAATAGTCATAGATGCTTACTAAAGCTGAATGAGCCAGCCAGGATTATGTTTTTAGCTCTATGGCCAGAAAAATCTATTCCAGAACTAATTCTGATTAAGAGGACTGAATCCACTGGTTGAACCTCAGACACAAAGGCACCCGTGGAGTAATTCAACTGTATGATTTTTTTTTTTAAACTAATTATTGCACTGATCTTTATAATATCTGGCCCTTGTGTAAAGCATTGATTTCAAAGCTGTCTCTCTCTTATCTATTAATGTTCATGAATTATCTTAGGGCTTGGGCAGGACCATCGCTGTAGACAGATCTTAAAAAAAGAGTGAGTTTACTGCCCACATTAATTAATCTGCATGGCAGACCATAAAATGCCTATAAATAGAAGTTAAATTATTCCATAGATTGTGTCCCCTCACTTTTCTTTCTTAATTCGAACTCAACCAAATCAATCTCTAGCACAGAACAGGCTTGCCCCTTCTTGGTCTGTGCTCCTACCAAAGTACTTTCAAGGGTTTGGGAAGAGGTAGAGTCTTTCATTAGACCATACAGGCAGAGAACACAGATATTCATGAAGTCCTGAACTCTGAAACTAGAATCTCACCTCTCTTTTCCAGCTCTCTTCCAGTATTCAAAGATACTCTCCCTTCAAACCATGCTGCTTCTATGTCCTTCGCTCATCCTTACGACAGTGACCTCAAAGATTTTCATTCCCTTTTTTCCTGGTGCTTTAGTTGAAAAGAGACAATGCTGGCCTTCTTGCTTTAAGTTTAGAGGAAAACAAGACAAAACCTAGGAGCAGTAAGTCCTTTGGTGAAAGAGGAGACAGTTCCTTAAATACTAACGTCCCCCAGCTCTCGGACATCGATGGATCCCATGTGCTCCAGAAATCACTCTGTTGACCTGGAGTGAGGGAGCTCTGAGCACAGAACCTACCCAGCCATGGTCAACCTGCTGATTTTTCATCACTGTTGATGAGCTGAACATGGCTCAAATACCCTGACTGCACCATCGCCTGGTGACTTGGGAAATGGGAGAGGTAGGTTTGACAGGTCTCAGCTCTATGGGCTAAATCCCAGAGGTATTGCTTTGTGGTGCATCTTCACAGGTCTAAACCCAGCCTTGAGCTTTCTGGTGTTACAGAAAGCCTCGTTACCATGTAATAGCTCCATGGTTTTTCTTTTGGCCACGTGCACCTCTGACCAGCATCCTAACAGGACTCACAAGTGCACCACTTGCAGCCTTGGCCAAGCTGAGTCCTGCAGGGTCACCAACCTGCATAGCAGTTAATGGAGAAGGGACCCAGGTTACGGGGAGAGCAGAAGGAAAGCCTCACCATCTCTGGCTGTGTCAGGGCTGAGGCACTCCCTTAGGGAGCCAGAGCAAAAACCTTGAAGATGTAACCTGGAGCAGAGCACAAACCCTGCTTTTCTCCAGGCCAGGAAAGCCCCAACCCTGCACCTCTCAGAGCCTTTCCCCCTGACCCCCATGGGGTGTTTTCACCCCGTGTATTAAATGGGTAGTCTTTGCTTTAGAGGGCCCCGGCCAGTTTCTGTCCCTGTGCTGGCAGATGTTTAGTCACACAAGTATGTCATTTCTGTATGACAAAGTGCCTTTCTGGAGGAGATGCCTTCAGCATCTGTCAGGAATTTGAAGGTCGGGACCTTCAGTGATGCTTTTGCCAGTCCCAGGCACCACTATGTGCCTGGAAAGCGTCCAAATTCCAGTGAAGACAGAAATTTTTGGCTCTGGCCTCCTGCCTGGTCTCTAGATAGGAAGGTGGGAATAGCTGGCCATCCTCTACCTCACGAAAGCATTGTACAGAAAGGAAAGGAGGCTCAAGAATTGTATCTTATGTATTTCGTGCTTGCTATAGCACATCCTGTGGATTTTATTCTGTCATTCTTAATAATGGCAATTCTACCAAAGTCCACTCAAAAAAAAAAGGTCCTTGAACCTACTATCAACATAAAATATCCCACCTAATTCTAAATCACATTAAACTGAGGGTGAACTTAATCGTGGGGGCGAGGATAGACTAGTGAATCCAATTTCCTAGCAGGTCCTATAATGTATTGTTAGCAGCAAAACAACCCCTCCAGCCCTGTATTTAACTTCCTTTTACTGCAAATGCCTTTTGGTTAACAGCAAGGATCTGTTTTAATTTTACAGTTACCCAGTGACCACAGGACGCAGATTGTGCATCACCAGAGAATGCACAAACGTCTGTCTGCCTTCCCTTGTTCCAGCAGTAATGAGTGATCGCAGGAGCACAGCCAAGCCGATGCGGCCACGCAAGGGGCGGTTGTGACAGTAATTGAAGAAACTGCCGAATCAGCCAGAAGAACAAGGGTTCACAGCGAAAGCTTGAGCCAGGCAGACACATGTCTTAGAAACACCAAGCAAAAGATAACCACAAATAACGATGAAGACTTGTCCAGGAGAGGTCAAGAGATGCCAGTTGGTTGAGAGGCACCTACCTACTAAGCAGGACAGCAGGTTGCCAACCCTTTGGTGTTGTAAGGGTCAGATTTTTCCAAAGGACTTCCTTGCCTTTGGATGCAGAGATCCTGAGTGGTACCTCCAAAAGTCTTGAAGCATAAGAATGAATGTAGTCACGGCCACTTATGCTGTGCTGAACTCCAAACTGGGGGCTCCGTTATACCGTACCTGGCCCTTCTGGCGACACTTTGGCTTGTGCAAATCATAGTGGTGTCTAGGCTAGAAAGAAGCCTCCAGCCTAGGCCAGTTCTGGGCATGTTTGTGACAAAGAAATGAGGGGGCCTAAGGACTGCAGAGAGCTTTTTGGGCCAAACTAGCTAAATTCTCTGCACATCCCACTTGCAAGCACTTAGGTTTTCCTGTTGATCATACCCAATGTACTTGGGCTATTTCTGGTGTCTTCAGGAACACGAATCCAGCACCTCTGTCCCATTGGTTTCAGGGAGAAGCAGACACCCAGCCTGTCTGGACACTGCTGAGAAGAGCCCTTGTCACAAAAGGAAAGTTGCCTTAGGAAACTGGCTGAAATGGTTCACAGGAATTTTAACCTTTCAGAGAGAGAAATTTGATCTGCAGTGGCCTGCTTATCCAAGGCCGTATGACCAAAGCCAGGGAGAGCGCTTTAAGGAGGTTTGAACAGCTTCCTTCGGAGTTTGGTGGTACTTGACATCCAACTAGACCAAGTCAGTAACAGGTTGAGAAGGTAACCAAATGGGGAGAAGGCACATGCCACAGACAGAGCTGCCCTCTGCATGGGCACAGCACATACAAGATCCGTTTTTAGCAAAGTTGCTGCAAGAAGCGGAGATTCCCCAAGCAGCCATTAGACCCTTCTTGCATTAATGATGTGGATGACACCAGGTTGCTACGACCCACCTTCCTGAAATCTTTAGCTCTTGTAGCCCTGCACATCGATTTGGCTTGTCAGAAGGGTCCTGTGCCTATTGCTGGCAGTGTCCAAAGGCAACCTTCAAACCCAGGCTCAGGTAACTGCTTCTGAAGACAGTCAGTAAGGATCAGCCTT
>NW_008824359.1:5304663-5312561 GCF_000699105.1 Pygoscelis adeliae | reverse complement strand
GAGAGCCTATCACAGCCCGCAGCTGGAAGCAGTTTTCTTGCAGAGGCTGAGCACAGCTTCCAAGCCCTGGGATGGAAGGAGGATACTGCAGGGGAGCGGGGCAAAGCAGAGGAAGGGAGGGAGACAAGGAGCTGTAATGAGGTGCACACATGTGTATGTGTGAAGGAATGACCTGACACACAAGACGTGTGCCAGCAAAATTAAAAAAAAAAAAAAAAGTGTGTCCTGATGCTTTTCTGCTCATGTCACACGTGCAGGGCTGACCTCAAATGCCTTCTGTCTGGCATCACCACACTCCCAGAGACGATGGGACTCAGGTGACATATTTGGTCTTTGGCCACCTCTGGCTCAAGTTCCTCGGCAGAGCACTTGGCCCAGTAAAAACCAAGAGGAGGGACAGCCTCAGCTGGAAGATACTCATCCCCATAGCTCTCTGCTGGGGAGCAATGCCTGGGCCAGGAGCTGCCTAGTTTTGCACTGTAGCAACAAGGCACTCAGCTCCTCTTCCCCCCTCCCCAGATCAGGCAGACAGCAGCACCGCAAGGAAGAGGTTAGGAGACTCTGGCTGGGTTTGTCTTTGTTTATTATATCCAGTCACTGTTAAATGAAAAATATCTGAGCACTCCTTGGACCTGGTTGTAGAGTCCAGAGCTGCTCGCTGCTTGCTGCCTGCCCCACTGAAGTTACAGGGTCCTCCTTCCAGTGCATGGCCACATCTGTGCCAGGAAACTAAACCATGCCTATCCCTGTCCCTAAGGTGGGGCATGGCCGTGCCCTTATTAAATTCATTCTCCCAGAATCATAGCCGTGTTAAAAATTGGCCCTGGCCCCTGCTAACACCTGAGGAAAGCTTGGGAATCGGTGGTGCAAAGGGAGCATCCTACCAGCCACGCAATATGGATCCCCAGGTCCAGTGTGCTGGTGACACGCGGCCCTGGGCTGCATCTGTAACTGCTTAATGGAAAGTAGGCAAGGAAGAGCTGCTCTCTCACCTCGAAAAGCGACAAGGTGATGGGAGCCTTTTTTTTGGTTGAGCGTCCTACCTCATGGGTTGCAGAGCCACATTACACATCCCACTGCCATCACTTCCAGCATGTACAGACCCAAACCCATCCTCCCTGGGCTGGCTCATGCCTCCCTCGTGAGGGAACAGCCACAGACGGTCCTTGACCATGTCAGCAGATGCTGGCACAGCCACAGCCTAGCGCTATCAGATAGGATAGCACGATTCCCTTAATTCCCTTTTACTTACACCTGCCTCATCAAGACTTACTGCACTGAAGGAAAAGTGTAGGTGAACTGATTTTGGTGGATTGATTCTCTCTTTTATGACACGAATGCCAGAATCAGATTCTGTCCATGTTACTTCATCAAGTTCAGTGGCTACAAATGAGAATAACTTCCAGTGTAATGCAACGTAATATAGACAGCAGGCCTATTTAGATTTGTTGTTGTTATAATACAGAATGAAAATTACTGCATTCTATTCAACAAGTAATAACGATAGACTCATCTCTCTTAAAAGATGGTCTTTTACCATGGCGAAACAGCTACAACTGTTGAAGCAAAGCACTGTGAATTATTTTTCTAACGTGGTTTAAGGTTTTAGATGGTTTCAAGCATGTCTAGCTCACATTTTAAAATGTTCCTTTTTTCTGCCAGTATTACCAGCCTATTTGCTTAGCGCCCACTTTACCCGAGAGCTGACTGATTTCTTCCCCCCTGCACTCAAATCTTCATTCGTAAAATATTCCAAGATTTGGAGCTGATTAAGCAGGTTCCCTCTCTCCTGCAGGAGGCAGGAGGGGAGATGAGGCTCACTTGTGCTACTAGTGATGGTTTTTGGTGAACCCACCATTTGCCAAAGAGCCCCCTGGGGCTAAGCTGCAGGATCACCTCAGCATATGGAGCCTGTGGCAGGGGGATGCAGACCCATTAGCTGGTATTTCTGTGGTATTTCAGTGGGCAGCATCACTGTTGGATTTGAAGCTCTAAGACTGCATGAAAGATGGTGACAACACTCCCTGGGAGACTACTGTGACCTCTTGCCCATGCAAAGATATTAATCTATAGCCATGAAAATGCTTCAGAGGTGAAGTCCATCTCCTTGTCCATGCTGGTAATAATACAAGGGTGGGAAACCTCAGAAATGCCAAGGTTATACCAGAAAATGGGCAAGAATAGTCATTCATGTCCCCTACACGGGAGGACATGTCCCACATGGTGGGATGAACCCAACCCTCCAAAGCTCACTCTAAGACTGGAGGTCCTCTCTGCATAGCACCTAAGCACGTGGTCAAGGCCCAATGACAACATGCTAATAAATGCCAAGCACATGCTGAAGGACTCTGCTTGAGCAAAGCTACGATTTTTCCCCTAATTTCTGAGTCCTGACGTGTTTTAAGGTTATGTCTCTGCCCTGCAGCCATATCTACTGATGTACGCAAACCCTTCCCAGCCCCGTCCAGCAACACTCCATTTCCACAGCCTGCAGCAGGACACCCTCCTCCCGAACCACGTCTGCATGTCATTAAAGGCAATGCCAGACACCGACTTCCCTAGCTGTGTAAACACTGCAGAGGTACTAAAGATAGCATCAGATCATTTCTCAAAATCACATCTTTTCTTCTACGCTGAGGCTAGAAAATGGCAAACAGGATGCAGGATTTGGCTCCACAATATTCACTGTTGTCATGACTCATGAGTTATTTTTATCTTTTTTGTAACAGAACAAATGGCCACAGTAATTAATCTCTGTCTGTTTTGACAATGGCCTGGCCAAAACACATTATGTTCTTGCATACAGTCAAAGTAAGGAGAGAAGCACAACAACATTGTGTGTGCGAGTCAGTATTTTAAATCTTTTCTTTATGTTTGCTTTTTTACATGTCTTTAAAATATGCCTATGTACTGTACTTAATGTATTAAATAAAGTCGAAAGGAACAACAAGTGCTATTACACAGGTTAGCTGCACAGATATAAATCTCTGTTTTGAAATTCAACCACATGTGAAACAAGAGCTAATCAAATCATGGCAAAGGCAAAATTAATTTGAGTCTTTTCAAGAGGGTCCAATGAGGAAGCACCTAACCCCAGTGGAAGATTTAACTCTGCCAAGTTCCTTCCAACTTTATTGGCTAATAATTATTTCTACGGAAAAAAATGTTGCAATCAAACACTGCCCCAACAGTACTTTTGTTTTCTACAGAGCTGGTTGAGCAATGAAAAGATTTATTAGTGGAGAACATATTAATGAGGAATTTGAGGAGAAGCAACCAAAAAGTCAGTGAGTGGGATTGCCACGCAATATCTCCGGGGTGTGAGTTTGCCTTGCGCACAGCTTGCACATGCCCAGCGCTCCCTATGGGGTAACAATCATACCCAAAACTCTGAAAACAAGTATTTTTGCCACCCAGCATGGGGAATACCAATTTACAGCAGTAGTCCAGATCCACTGATACCAACTCATCTGTGAGCTCAAAGGAGCAGGTACTTCATCTTCTGAGTTCAGGCAAACCCGAACTGTTGGTTTAGCAAAATATTCCTGCGCAGGACTGCTCCTCCAATAAGCATAAATTATGGTTTCTTGCCCCTTCCTATGAAGCAGTATCTTCTCATGCTCTAGAGGATATGAGCGAGACAAGCCTGTCTAGTAAAATTGCCCTTGTAAGAGAGTCTCTCGTGGCACTTACACAAGCACATCCTAAAATAAGAAACACCCATTTCTGAAACCCACTAGTCACTACTAACACACTATCTGAACTATCCCGTCACCTTCAACAGAGTTTTCCTTGCAATGACCTATGAGATGATAAGACAATAATTAAGACTTGTCCTTAATTGCACACAGTCTGTTGCACAGTAGGACATAAGTTTAACACCGTAATTTTTAAGATCTCAGAAAACGTCCTCCAAGTCTGGTGTAGCAGTAAGCGTGATGCTTTTGCTTCCTTCAGACTTCATAAAAGTGAGAGGAAAAACTAGTTTATCGCATTGTCTAGGCCTTTCATTTTTGTTTATCAAAACAAAGAATCTATTTTGGAGTTGTCTTTTTTCTCCACCTATGGGAAAAGTTTGCAGGCTACATATTCCTAGTTCTTCCAGCGCTAGGAGATCTGTATTTGTGTTGAAGATAAACAGTGACAAATTTCTCTTATTTCCAATTTACAGAGAATTTGGACTGATATATTTCCTGGACTTTCATGGAACTGATGTGTTTGATAGAATTCAGAAGATATTTTTAAACCGTTAAAGGAAAATACACAAGTATTTCCTGAATTTGTTTCTTCTTAGCCCATAGTTTACATGAACTGTTCAGCAAAGGGAAGCAAAAGCTGAGTTTCAACCAAACTCAGACCAATACAGAGCTTCTGGTGGAAACCATGTTGGGATTAAATGATTTCCTTTGGTTTCCATCCAAAACCAAGCTGAACGTGGATTTCTGGGTTGAGTTTCACTTTGAATTTTTGGTTTTATTTAGTTATGAAGAATTAAGTGAAACTTGGGAGGTTCAAACCCTCATTGAATGATCCTGAAAAATGATCTGCAAACCCCCTTGCTATGGAGTCCTATTTCATACCTTTGATCTCTGTGGATGCTGGGACCAGCACTCGTGTCTCTTCCAACCTATAAAAAACAGGCCAGTGAAGCAACTACATTTTTATGTAAAGACTTCGATGTCCAAGAGTCAACATCCAATCCCAGTCACCACCCTGAGGCCAGCTGGAAAGTACGAAATCCCAGAGTCCGCCCTTCTCCCAGACAAGGACCATCAAAGCCAGCAGGTACCACCCTGAGCACTCCAGGAGCCTACTGGGAAGTGCAGGAAGAGGCAGACAACTAAGGGTCCTACTAACTTCTTCCTCTAGGAAAAGGAAAGCATTTACCTTCCTCAGCTCCCAGCTCGGGCTGAAATCATAGGCAGTGCTCTTTGGGCTTCCCATCATGGTCAGTATGATCCATGAGATCCCAATTACATGGCGTAGCTGTCACTGAGCAGCCCACCCCAGCTGATAGCAGCAATGGGGCAATCATTGAGCTGGCTGGCCATCCAAGTACTTGGCATTTTACTTTTGCTTATCTGCCAATCTACAAGCCTGGGGATTAATCCCATGCTGTGCCAGCTTTGGTAGGAGAGGCGGTGCAAGAACTTCCTGCCCCACCATCTCGGATCTTCATAGCTTGCTTTTTAACGGGGGTCATTTCCGACTTTAAGCCTGACCCACACAAGGTGGTATGATGAAATTGGGGAGGGGTTAAATACATCATAGGTTGAGTAGCTTCTGGGGAGGAGAAGCCTTTGAAGCTACTGCCTCCCGCAAAATACCCTCAGGTACTCCTGTTGGACCCGTTCTTGTGGTTGTGTGACACATGTCTCCCAGTTAAGTCATCTTTATGGAGCACGTATTTCCTGCTCCCTCATGTTTCTGTTTTCTTCTCCCTCTTCAAATATTTCCTGCCTTTGGCTGCCTGTGATTGAATTCCCTGGAGCCTTAATAGTCTTGGAATCCCTCCACTTTTATAACTTGATTTTACTATTTAGAAGAAAGTTTGATTTCCCCCCCAAAAAAAAGAGAGAGAAGAAAGGGGGGAAAAAATCTTATTCACCCACCAACAAAGAAGCAAGATACAAAAAGACAAGATTATTCTCATTCAGCTATTCATAGCATTGGAGTGCATTTCATTTCAGTGTCTGCACAGGCCTTTGTAGCAACCATCTGATTGAACATTACTTATACTGCATATTATATGCACTAATGAGAAAATGATTCTAAATTGCCCCTAGGGATGGTTATGATTAAACTATTTGCCTTCACTTCCTCTACTAAATTAAAGCAACCAAAAGAAAGAGAGAGAGAGGAAAAAAAAAAAAAGATTCAATCTGGAAAGCAGTCAGAATAATGGTTTGGTAAAGTTTCTGAATTCCTAGGAACATTTTTATTCCTAAACCTGGTGATTGGCTGTATATTTCATGCTGCAATTTGAAGCTAAAGCTGTGACAAACATGTGCCATGGAGAAGCATTCTGGAGGGCTGCATTTGGCATGATTTTCTATGTTGTCAAGCAGTCCGAAGCCCTGATCAGCTTTAATTGCACATGACTGAAGCTGCTAAAGCCCTCTCTGCCACTGAGGAGCTCCTCCAAGGCGTCAGACGTCTGTCTCTTAAAAAGAGCATTTCAGAGGCTCACATACACGGAGCCTCATTCAGACATTTTATTTAAACTCTTAAATCTTTTGAGCTTTGGATGAATAAACAAGTCCCTGAAATGCAAACCATTCTTGCTGGTCAGAGTTTGCAAGTGTTTTTCACAGAGAAGAAACAAAATGTCATTTGTGTTTCCTTTGGCCTTTTTAAACGCAGCAGGATTTGGGGAGCGGGGAGCAACGTTACATTAGATGTGCGTGTGTCTGTGTGTGCTCACACACTGGGACATTAGTGGGAGCTTTATACATGATTGTCCGTGGCTGTTGAATTACCTAATTAATTAATTAAATGTGTGCAAACTCCATGGGGCAAATTGCCAGGTCACACAGCTTCTGAAGCACTGGTTAAAATATCTGAACTGATGGTTCCCAAACTGCAACCCACGTCTCTCTGGTGGTCCCCAAGTCTCTGCAAGGTGGCCCTCATCATCTTCAGACTCTCCAACCTGGACACTGTCTCACTCCCATCACCCAACCCAACACGTTGGGGTCAATTGCTGCAGCGGGTTTATGGACTCCTCCCGTGGTCCCAGTGACAGGGAACCACCTGAGGTGACCTGTCTGCCAACACACCAAAGCACCACGGCTTCTCTGCTGCAACCTGGGACATGCACATCCCCAGCACAGAGCACGCTTACACCCAGGCTGTATAAGAGTTTGGCTCACCAAGCCCTACAGATGCCTTGGTGGTTCCTCAAAAGATAACTAGGCACAGGGTTTAGAGACAGAACAACCCAAAGCTGCATCGTAGGGTCTTTCTATAGGGGTACTAATGATGTTACATCACAGCTTTCAACAATGTGTCCTTTGTTTTATTCTTTATATATCACAGGGACACGAAAAAAAATTATCGTGAGCTTATCTGTACGATACCAGAGGTCGCACGGAGCTTCATATCCCTTAACCTGGGATGAGAGAAACCTATCCTTCCTCTCCTTTGGCCGTGAAGAAGGGATAACTGAGTAATTCAGATGCAGATGTCTGCACGAGCGACATCTGAAGTTGGGGGAGTTCTGTGGGTAACGCTCCATTTTTCTGGGGTAGTGGAGACAACTCCGGGCTCAAAAGGTCTCTGAAGTGCCAGGAAAGATCTTGGCCAGATGGTCGCTGGGGCTTATTCACACTGCTTAATTTGGGGCAGACTACATCAGGGAGCTGAGGTCCACATCGCTGAGGCCCCAATCTGTGCCAAGACTATAGGTGTCTAATTAATTGGTTCCCTTGAAGGAAGCCATTTCTCTCCGCATACAGGCAGTGGTGAGAGAAAAAGCATTTGAAGGTCTCGCAGGGAGACCAAAACACAAGTACCCAACCTACCTACCCAAGGTAGACAGGCTTTTCCCTTTAGAGGGTCTCCAGCGTGCTCACTATTAACTACCCAAAGAGATGTGGATCTTGGTGACAGAAACATCTACAATTTTGCCATTAGCTAGATGCCTGAATAAGACAGGATTTGGGCTGCCTGTCAAGAAATGAAACTGAATGTCATGCTCTTGGTTAACAGGGACAGGGTCTAATTTCATGCATTTGCCTCATATGCAGATATCGGCACCACCAGGTCCCCCCCATGGAGTCTGGCCATGCGTGTTTCTGTGCACGTGTGCTCCCGGGTGTATAGGTGGAAGGAGAGGGAGGGAGGAGGCAGACCCTTCTGGACATATGCATTACAACCAAGAAGCTGTCCCTTAAATC
>NW_008824359.1:5252822-5304619 GCF_000699105.1 Pygoscelis adeliae | reverse complement strand
GAATGCATTTTCAGCTGACCCCGTGCTCAAACCTGAAGGCAGAGTCTTCTTTGTTTCCTCCCCACACCGCTCCCCCCCTATAACTGGAAGGTTATGTGTTTCTTAGCTACTGGTCAGACTGGTAGTGCCTGCCAAGAAGCTTTCAGGGAATTTCCTCACTATGTAACAAATTTATGAGTCATATGAAAATCTGGGAAATGATTCAACCAGCTGTCTTTCGTTGACTCAAAGATTTTTACAACACCTCGGTGCCTCATCTTTGATTTGAGCCAGCAGAATGGTTTATTGTAACATCAAATGGTCTTATGTTCACTCGAAGGACGCTTCCTACTACCAAAAAAAAAAAGAGCTGTAAAACTTTTGAAAACAGCCTGCTGCTAGGTGAACGATGCGCAGAGCTACTATATTTATTCATCACTGTGAACTGATGGATGTGGCTGGACTGCTGCTTCCCTCCAGGATGGCTGCGGAGGTGGCTCTCACTGAGAAGCGTGGCTCAGCTGCTGCAGGTAGAGCCTTCACGCAAGGCAGGGATCAGGCCTGCAAAAGCTTTTGTTCAGTTCTGGGCACATTTGGGGTGAACTGGCTATTTCAAGGAATTGGAGCTGATCCCGGCTGAGCAGCAACTCAGTTAAAGCCGGGGAATGTTGTTAGTTGTTATCTTTTCATCCAGAAGTCTCAGGCATTGCCTTCAAAACCTTGGATTTGACCGAGCAGATAGGGATCCCAGCCAAACGACCACCGAGCAGCCTTTTCAGTGAACTTCACAGGGGAAATCTGCACTTGCACATGGTTTTAGACATCTCAGTCCAGACAGCACACAGCTCCTGCTCGCAGCAGCAGGGCCCATGGCTGGGCAGGAAGGGATCCTGCCCTCCCAACCACACTCCTGAGATAACCTCTGTCTTATATCCAAGGAGTGCAATTTGCAGTATATTATTTGCCCAGGGAGCAGAGCCTTAGGGTTCCTCTGTCCCAGCTGAGGGTGCAAAAAACCCTCTTTCTCTTACCTGTTTCCCCCTGTCCCCAAGTATCTTGCAGTCCTGCCTGCAGAGAGGCCAAACATAAAAAAAAAGTTCTTATTCTGTAGCCTGTCCAGGTGGGAGAGAGAGGTTGCATCCCTTCAAACAGAGGCAGGAACTGGACCAGGACCTTCCATCACCATAGAAAATTCTCACTGTAGGAGACAATCATAAAGAACAATGTTTCCGTCATCCTTTTTGAGCAAAACCATCCAGAGCTGCTCTTTGTTGTGCTGGAATCACTGGTACCCATGTGCAGGAGTGATGCTCACAGACTAGGTTGGCCGAGGGGCAATGGGAAGCCCCATTTTACAGGTGCCTTGGGATGGTCCCAAGCATGTGGATCACTTGGAGAACATAGCTTCAGCTGGAAGAGAGCTGGACTGAGGAGTAGGCAGGTATCTGCAGCTGTGGGCACTAGGCTAAGGAGCAAAGTGGGTTAACCCTTTAATAGAGGACATTCACCTGTGTGAATGCCTCCCTCTTGGGTGACACAGCCAGCTTTGGACTCCCCTCCTCTTCCTAAGGGGACTTCGAGTACCAAAATATCCATCTGTAAGTTATCGCAGGTGGGGGATGATCCCTCAAAGCCTCACTTGGCACAAGGACAGTGTACCAGCCAGGGCTGAACCTCTAGCCAACGGCTAACGTGTGCCCCTACGGTGGGGTGAACCATTACAGTCCTGGCGGCACCAATATGGGAAAGCATTCCCTTGAAAGTTTTTCAGTCTCCCCCTCCTTCAATTTCTGTCGTTATTCTCCTGACGCAGTGGAAGTTGAATAAAGGTCACTGGATTCAGGCCTAGAGTAATATTCTCGTAGGCACTGAAATTGCTTCCTCAGCATGGAAAAGCAAGTCTGTCAGGAGCACATGAGCCTTGCCAACAGCCTCCTGCGCAGGGGACGGGGGAAAGGAGACCTCTGAAATCTCCATCAGGAGCCCGTGGGCAAAGCCCTTATCCCGCAACAAGTGTCACGAGCATGGCCAGTGCTCACACCCAGTAAACACAGTAGTTTGGTCTTGGTGAGAAAAAAATGGGGTCCTGCATGCAGCTTGTTGTGGCATGGCGCCCAGGAGAAGGACAGCGATGCACCCTGAGGTGCTTGTTGAGGACAGCACCACCAGCAACCAGCCTCTGCTGGAGGCAAAGCAGGACCATCGGTCTTCTGCAGGCAACCTCCTACAGCCAGGGCTGTGCTAGCAGACCTCAGTTCTTTATTACCACTATTGCCAATAATCATCATTAATGGGAACTGCGCTTTTTGCTCAAGAGTACCAGAATAAGAGCAATGCGATTTTGGCAGAGCTACATGAGACCTGAAAAGCTAGCCCACCTAAACAGCCAGAGCACAACAAGGGTGTCATTAAGCAATTTCAGCCACAGTTTAATCACCTAGGATTCATAGATTTGCATTCACTAATTCGATATACTTACAAATATAGAGAAATCGCTGGGTTCCTGTGCTTTTCAAAGCTACATAGGTGGATAAATCCATTTAATAGATGGCACTAGAGCTAACCAGAGAGTGGGAAGCAGAACAGAAATTATTCTTCCAGTAAGAGTTAAATTGATGCAAACAGAATAGAAGTAAAACTGGAATTTATTATTACAGAACTAAACCAACACTCAATATTAAATATCCAAATGAATTTAATAATTAGAACCATGTTTCCAGCATGAATTTCCATGTCTATGAAAGCAATCACCCACACAAAGAATTGCCCAGAGTAGCCCAAAATCCTTTGTTTTAGCCACTTGATTTCACTGCCAAAATGCTTGTGGCAAGCAGCTCTCAGCGTAGCTGAAATTAATGCACCTCTTGCAGCATTCACCCAGCACACTGCAGGTGTAACGCGGCTTACAAATCTTGAAATGCTTTGGGTCAGCATCTGGGGAATCCACTGTACAACGTGATAAAGGCAAATATAATATACTTTAAACAGACGGGACAAATAAGTGTTCAGAGGAGAACAGTATTATTTCGATTTGTTGAGGGTCACAGCCTATATTCAGTGAACTGAACCACCCTTCTCCGTCCAGGGACTTAGAGCAGCTGTACTCTTAATACAAGTATTCAGGTAAGCAGTATAAATCCTTGTCAAAGTTTTTATCCGTACCACAAATACACATATACTAGCTTGCATGAAACTCTTGTTTCTATCCATTTCCAAAGGATACAAAGCTGGAAACGGTGGAGGACGAGAGAATTGGAAACTTGGGGCAAAGAAAAAAAATCCTAAATGGTGATATTGTCTTGTGACTATTTTCTGGTTGAGAATTCCCCTTTCATCCTTCCATCCTCTTCCCATTGAGCAGTGTCGCGGCTACCATTTGTAACAGGCAGAGAGCGCAAAGATAGCTGACTTCAGGGGATTTGGCAAAGATTCTGGGCTTGAACGTAGCAGCAGATACAGAGCACTTGTAACACTCAAAACAGGCCCTCTCTTTCTTGACCTCTGTGATTTTTATTGCTTATCTGGGTATACATAATCATTTTAAGATGTCTCCCCTTACTTACCATAAAATAACCATGAATTATTTTTTAAAAGGTAGATAATAAACTTCAGAATAACTCTTAAATGTACCCAAGCAGACAAGGGGGAATATGAGGTTACTGTCATGAAGGATAGCTTCTGGCAACTGATCTGAGAGAGCTGCTAATGATTTTAATTAGCTTTTGGAAGCACAATCCACCCATTCAGAAGCCGGTGCCCTGCTGCCAGTGATGATGCTTTGGAAGATCGACAGCATAAAACATTTTCTGTAATGAGGCTTCGTACAACTCCATGCGTCACGCAAAGAGCGATTTGTCTCCCGCAGAATGGCAGTAGGAAGTCTGTAGCTGGAAGGCTTTCCAGCTGTGGACCTCCAGCAGGTAATGCACGTGCTCCCCCGGGCAATTGGGGATTAATGACCAGGCACCGAGACCTGGCGCGGTCAGGTGCAAATCTGAAAATCAGGTTTTCCTCCTGGAAAATCATTTCACCTCCTTATTTATTTCATCTATTTAGGTTATAGGCTTTTCAGAGGGATGTTAATCTCTGCCTATATGTTTGTACAGCGCCTAGTATGTAGCAAGGACTTAATCGCAACTGGGGCTATTGGCCTACAGTAATAGGAACAGTGAAGTAGCAATAAATTGGGCAAAGCAGCAGTAGATGTTGGTCCCTTGGAGGTGGTTTGGATAAGGTCCTCCACTGGAGGGCCAAAGCTGGATCACAGTTAGCAGGGAACAGAAAATCTGTTCTAGTGAAGAAAATACGATAGGAAGAGATATTGAAACTATTTAAAAAAATAAAACTACACGAGGGACCTTTACCTGCATTCTCCTTTGGAGTCTGGTGAACGTGTTAATGTTTTGCGTGTTTGTACAACCACACCTGTGCTGGCCAGAGCTGGGGGCGGTCCTGCTGCCGTTCAGGGTCTGGCTGGCCTCAGGGTTAGGGCAGAGAGACAGCTATGTCTGCATGTCCCGCAGTCCATCTCACCGAGGAGTCCTCCCTTAGACCTGAGAGCTGAAGGGGGGTGAGAAATGCATGCATACAAGAATGACCGGCAACTGCCCAGCCAGGCAGCTGGTTTGCAAAGGCTTCCCAAAAATCGGTCTCCTGCTGAGGTGCCTCAAGTCGGGTGATGAAAAGCAGAGGGACCCAAAAGCAATAATATCTTTGGAGGCTTTCAGCATGTCCCAGCAGGACAGTTAGCAGAGTTTGATGGCCCACGGTACGCCCAACGGCACAACTTTACCATCCCCCAGCACCTTCAACATCTCCATTACAGCACAGTTGGGAACAGGGTAGGACAACAGAGGACAAAGACAGAGATGTCTCTGTGCAGAACAGGTATTAACTGCTGCCCTCCCAGCCTGCGGGGGAATTTGAAGTATTCCAGAAGAGACAAGGAGGAATCAGCGGATGCAGAGGTGGAGCCACCAACAATTTTAAGCGCAACATGACTTTATGCAGACTGATGGAATCATAAATAGGTAGAAGTTGAACACGTTATAATTTAAAACAGATCAGATCAAAGATAAGAGGAAGTGACCAGAATTTTCACTGAAAATGCAAATGAAAGCTGGGCTTAGTATTTTCTACAACTTAGAAAAAGTTTGGGTTACTTTTATACCCTCTATTATAAATCATTGGGCCCAGAGCACATGTTTAAGTACTTTGCTGAATCAGGGCCATTATGAATAAGAGCCTGGCAATGCTCCCCTGTTAATGAGCTTCCAGGAAATGTACAATTGTTTTTAGAAGAAGTCTAATGAAGACAGATTTGTATGAGATCTCATTTGATGCAGCCAGAAAACCCAAACTCATCAACCAAACAAAAGCATGGAAGTCTTTTTTTTTTTGGTGTCTGATTATACTTCCAGGAGTGCTGGTGTGTAATGCTTTCAAACTTTCATTGAACTTTACTCTCTCACTCCAGGCGATTATTCTTCCTTGATGTCTGATGTTGAATGATATACGTGCACCTGCGTGATAATGGCTGGTTAGATATATCTTTACAGAGCTGGGAAAACCCAGAACGTCACCTCTACACTTAACCATTTTATTTCTTTTATGGCTCTGGTATGGATCCCTTCTCTAAAAGCTACCGGTGGAGCTTACATTTGTCAGGGGAAATGTGGGTGTTTTATCATACCAGCTGTTTAAAGTCTCCTACAACTTTGCAAACTGCTTTAAGAGTCCTTGCTTTTATCACTACTCAAACTTCCAAGCAGTCACCAGAACAAAGGAAAGAACAGCTGGGAAGTTTTAAAAGCAGCAATGTTTGCCATTTCACTCAGGTTTAAGCACAATAATTAATAAAACTTCCCCTCCTCTTCCACCCCATCTCAGTACACAATCACTTCAGCCTAGGACTTATTGCTGGCCCCTTCCACTCGATTTCAGCAGTTCTATCCCCCTATTCCAGAATAACAATTATTATTATTATCATTTCACATCCATATGGTGCTAGTGTCCCAGCGCCAACCTGCTAAGAGGCAGTGTGCTCGGGGCAATTTTTTATTAAGCATAAGCAAATCTTCTGGTCTTTCATACATCTGAAGAAGAAGAAGTATTCCTGCAGAGGAGCAGGAATACAGCACGCACGGCCAAGGGAGGCGAGAGACACCTCGCTTCACTTCAGCCATCTAGAAGTTAAGTATCTCACACAGGCGAATCATATGGGCTCCACCTACAGCCAACGCAAAGAGTCAGGGCCTCCAAAGAGCGATTTATCTCAGCTGCCTCGGACACCTCTCTTAGCATGGGATGAATCATCCCCTGACCCTCTCCCGCTCCCTCCACTGACTAGAGAAGGATATCTGGCATTAGCCAAACTTGCAGGCAGTTGCAGTTAAGTCCGGCAAATCCCGAATGGGCACCATGGTGGTCTGTCCAGCCTGGCTTTCCGTCAGGATTTCCGTCAGCGGACGATGACGGATGCTCTGCAAGGATGCGAAACAAAGAGCAGCACCGAGATCTGTAACGTACGGGGCTGTGCAGTAATAAAGTGTGAAGAAAATTGCTTCCTTCCCCTTTGTGGTGATTAGTGTATGCTCTGAAGTAGGAGGGCTGGATTGATGGCCGTTGTAATTTTATCCCAACTGAAGCTGCTGGAGTAGATTTGAGAGGCGGAAATAGTGCTCCAGATCCCGAGAAGATGATGCTGGGTCTTCCGAAAGGACCCAGAGGCTTGAAATGGTGCTTGTAGGCAAACCAAATTGTGGGATTTTTAAAGGAAAACAGCAGTGATTGTGTTTTCACACAGTACATGCTTGGAGACATATCTGCAGCAGGTACAATTCTGAGTATTTCCTAAAGGCACTTAGGGATCTTAACTCCCACTAAATACAAATACAGACGTTGAAATAACAGGTTTTTTCCTTTCTCTGACAATTAATGCCAGGACCGGTGGCTTTGGTCTTTTTGCTCTGCTCAGGGCATCCCCACAGCGGCTGTTCTCCATCCCAGCGGGACGCTCTCCATGCCATGAATTGGGTCCTCCCTCCGACAGGTGAGATGGGTCCTTTATTCATACAATAGCACCGTCCAGCTGCGGTTGCAGCAGGGATCCTCCAGGGATGAGATGCCCTCACTGAGAAATGACCCGGTGAGTTCCCCAAGATGTTCTGCTCCCCATGCCCCGGGCTAACGCCATCTGCTCCCCATCATGACCTCCCATATGCCACCAGAGGAAGGGACGGCTGAATCTAGCCCGAGACCTTGGCCGCTCAGCAGAGCGTCATTTCGCCCTGGCAGCTGTGGCCACACAGGCTCGCAGCATTAACAGGCGTTACTGCAAGGAAAAACACTCGAAGCACGTTAAGTAACACAAGGTACCTGTGTTTCCCAGCCGAGACTTTTCCAAGATAGTGGCAGCGACACTTCCGACAGACGCCGTTTACAAATCATTATTAACAAAACAAAGCACTTTAAAGAGAGTCACCCCGGGGCACTCTGGCCTCTGTTAAAACAGACTTTTCAAAAACATTTATGGACTTAAATAAAACTCATTTCAGAACGCCAGCGAAATTGCCTCCAGGTTTCACTCTGGCTTTGCTACCAGTCTAGTCCCTAAAATTACTCACCGGGAAAGTTTTTTTTCCCAAGCTAAAGGGTTCCCGTGTGTGCCGCTTGGCTGTGAGAGTCCTGCCAGAATGCAGCTGGCCAGATGCAGGTGGCTGGGATTTGATGCAGTGTATATACCAGATTGTCATTATTGTTATTACTATTATTACTATTATGTGTATTACAGCCTTGCCCGAAAGTTTCCATAGGCAAAGGATAGGCGTTAGAAATGCTATAGCAGAGGGACCGAGACACAGTGAGATTAAATGATTTGCCCCGGGACACACGGGATGTCGGTGGCAGAGCTGGGAAATGAGCTCAGCTTTCCTGAGACCCAAACCGGCCTCTTTAAAACGGGTCTAACTACAACATTTTTAAGGTGTCCATCACACTGGCATCCAAGCTCCTGTCCCAAGAGCCCAACCTGCACATAAACCACTGTGCTCTGGGAGCTGTTCTTTATCCTTCTGCCAGTAAATGCAAAAACCTCATTAATAAGAGCAAGAGAAATGGTTGCAGAAATGCTGGTAACTTTCACTCTCTAGCTCATATTGTTAACACACCCGGCTCCAAATGCTGGATGGCAGATGGAAATACTCATTGGCCTGATGGATTTATGGATGTCTGAATCCTTGTGGCAGTACATATTGCCTTCAGAACAACATTTTCTTCACAGTGAGCCAAGTCCTGGTGCAGCTGAAGTTATTGGAAGTTTTGCCACTAACTTTAATGGGATCAGGATTTGGATTTGTGTCTGCAGATGCAAAATAACCCGCTATTGCAAATTTGGAAAGCAAGAGTTGAATTAAATGGGGTGAGACTGAGAAAAAAGAGAGAGAAAAATTGAAGCTCTGGTAAGATTTAGGATCGAGTTTTGCCCCATCTCTGCGTCTCCTTGTTCTGAAGGAGGTAGTCCCACAGCCACGCAGATGGTATGAGCAGATCAGCATTTGGCCCAGGAAGAAATGTTTTTTCGTCTCCAGGCAAGTAGCTGTAATCCCAGCCCGTACCATGGTGACCAAAAGCTGTTACTTGTGTGGCATTTGCCTGGTGCACTGCATGAAACCAGGTGTTCTTCTCTGCCTGGTTTCCAGCAGATAATTGCCTACACCATATAAAAATTCTTAAATCCAAGTATAAGATGGACACGCTGCTATGTATAGCAGGGGACTGAACTGAAAAAGGGACTTGGGCCTAAAAACAGTGCAACACTTCCTTTGAAATAAATCTGTAGAAGAGATAAGAGGTAGGAGTAGGGACAATTGACCAAAGACTTTTAGGTAAGACAAGCCCAGGCTTGAACACTTCTGTGACACAGAACCCAGGACATGTCAGCAGTCCTCTTTTTTCTGTTGTCTCCTCACCTGAAAGAGTTGGCCTGGGAGGCATTGCTTATTGCAAGCATTTCTGGTTGGGCAAATACCAAGAAGCACAAGACATTTCAGACAACTGACTCTTCTGGGGTGATTTCTAGCATACTTGGTATAAAGGCATGGTTATAAAACTCACAACAGTCAAAACTGGTACCCTGCTGGCAGACAGGGAGGGGAGTATGCTGCTTTGGTGTGTGCTCATGCTACCATAGAACCAGCACTAACACACAACAAGCAGAGGCTGGACATGTCCAACAGGTCCCAGAAGTCTGCGCCCCGTTGTGGTGAGCGACACCACTTCCAGGCTGAGAAGCGAAAGGATGCATGTGGTGAATCGGCCTTTTATGACACTCAATGTTTCTTTTCACTCTTTTGCCGGTGATGGGGGTTTATGTCACAAGACACCACAGCGTGTGAAGGTGGGTTTCGCAGTCAAAGCAAACCAACAGGAGCTGATAACATCTGGACTGAGCTCCTGACATTGCCTTGGTGATTTTGAGGCTGCTCTGAAACCACCAGGAAAGCTACAGATGCATTTGGTGGGGCAAGGGTGGTGTGTCACCTCCTGAAGTTCACCTCCATCCCCTCCCAGGGAAGAAGAACACTTTACCTAAAAACTATTTCAGAAGTTGAAGCAAAGACCATCCGCCAAGTCTGCTGAGCATCTTCAATCTAGCTAGAGAGGAAAAACCCATTGAGCACAAATCTTTGCACAGCTCTGCCTTGAAAGGGGAGATGAAATCCTTCCTCCTGAGCTGCTCAGCTCGGCCGGCTCCAGCTGTGAGCTTGCAGCCGCTCTCCTCCCCGGGCAGAGCGAGATAGCAATGCGGAAATCACCGCCGTGGCTGATTACACAAGGCAGGTGTGATGCCAAGAACATCGTCACCCGCTTTGCTTGCCAAATACCTGGATGCAGCACGAACAATCGCATCCTGCAGATAGCTCCGTCAGCCGATGAGCACATTCCCCTTGGAGATAGGATGACTGAATATGCAAACTAATGTGCTTGTGAGCCTTTCATGTGCAGAGCTGTAACAGATGTTTAAAGATCATCCTCTGGCACTGGGAAAGTGTCTAGGAGGCCCTGGATAGGAGTTTTCTTGGCACACTTTTTTTTTCAGATGAGCTGAAGGAGGAAAGTTCCTGTTAGTGATTATTTTCTGTCTGTGAGCAAAAGGCTTACGATGTGTGCCCCAGCTCATGTATCAGGGAATGCCAACCAGATAAATGCAGCTTTCCTCTTCCCTGTGGGTCCCTATCTCTCAGCAAGCTTTACAAAGATCCATATGACATCCTTTTTGGTGACACCAGCAATTAAAAACCTGCAGCTGGAAGCACCTCACACTTTCCCTGACAGTGCTCCACGCAAACGTGAATCACAGGAGATGCCTACAAGAACCTCAGCCAACAATAATAGGGATTTATGCAGAAATTATGCTGAATCCGAGATAAAAATGCTGGTGCGAGTGTGTTCTCCAGGGCTGGCCCCAGACATTAGAGGAAGACACTTCGAATTGCAGTGTCATGGACACCGTTGCATATAGTGGTCAGTCTCTTCAGTAAGACTTCTCCAACTTGGCCACTCGCTTCTCCTCAATAACTAAGGTGGAGTTATAGCAGACTTGCCTCCAGATGCCTTGATGCAAAGTAACTCGGCCCTTGCGATAGCTAGACCCTTGCCAACACCATATGAGTGCGAAGCTTTGCATCGCCCTACGATTCCCCCGCCAGCAGAGCCCTGGGTTTGTTTTGGGATGCAGCGATGGTGGGCACAGGCACAGGCAACTCAGCGCAGAGGTGGCCTTTAAGACACGACTGGAGGATGCAACTCCTGTCTCATCGCTGCGTTGGCAGGATCTGTCCTCAGAGCTCGTCAGGAGACTGTGACCCTGCCCTAATGTGTAAGTGAGGGCAGAGCGTGTGAGAACCGTCATTACGTGACGCTGGTGGCCAGAGATGGCAACTGCAGGTCACTGAAGCTCTAGAAAATATGACTACTTATTTGGACACCTAGAAGGTGAACCCTACCGATGCTGGGTGAGGAGCTCACTGCAGATCTGGCCTGATCTTCCTCTGACTCTGGTCTCCGTGTGCGGAGGGGGGATGCCCACAGCTCCTTTCTTGTCCATCTCCCTGCATGCTCCCCAGCGTGTGGGCTCTCTCCAGCTGTGGTTATATTTCATTTGCAGGTCACTGAGACTTTAAAGTTCCTATTTGTCATTTCTACTGAATAGTCAAATGCCTAGCACAAGCGACCAGGATCACATCTAACCAAAGCCTGTATTCCTGCTATGAAACCCTATAGCAACAATCGAAGCCGTCTTACTGAGGACTGCTCATCCCACCATGAAATAATGCCTGCAGGGCACCACCACATGCTGCAAAACCTACTGGGGCAAGTCCTGTTTAATCAATGAGGGTTTTTTTTTGTTGTAGGGTGGCTAAAATATCTTCGACTCACTCGATGGGTTCGGCTAGCTTGCTGCGGAGCTACCTATCTTTAAACAAGAAGGAGCATTTATCCTCAGAGTCTGATCTAGAGCCAGTGCAAAGCACTAGGACCCTTTTAACTGATTACACAGAGCTGGGAATAGACCCCTGCTGACTGCTGCAAAAATTTAGACCTTCTTTTTCATGTTGTTGTTGAGCAGAGACAGAGAAGATGCAGACATAGATAAATGGGGCATGAAAGACTTTTTTCTAGTATAGATTGGAACACCATGGGAAAAAACTCACCCACTCCCTTTTCTTAATTTATCAGTGGTGTGTTTCAAACACCAGCTTTTGGTAAAGAGATATTTCACTATTAAGTTGTAAGGGGAAACCTAGCATTGAACGGCCATCAAAGCTAAAGGGAGTTTTGCCCCAGGTGTCAAAAGAAGGACAGAGCCCCAAAATAGGCTTGTTACAACTACAAATAAAAACTGGAGGCTGTTGCTCTCAGCTCATGTTGGTAAAACAGTGATTTCTCTCCCACTCTTCTGGATTTTGTTTTTAGCAATGGGGCTATAACATTGTAACTTTGCAGCCTCGTTGAACCTGGAGTTTAATTCATTAATGTTTATAAAGTGCTTTAAGATTTGCAGCTGGATAAGTGCTAAGTAGTCTTATTGCTGTAATACAGATGAATTTGCTTATCTCTCATGTAAATCAGCTTAAAACATTACCCTGAAATTAACAGCTCTGGGGTTAACAATAGGCTCAACCACACACTAAACTGCAACACTTATCATATCACAACATTACCCTTATTAATTACACGCCCTGCTGTGGTTTTTGGACCGAAATCAGCTACACTTCAGATACGGGGAGCCGGACAGCGCCGGGAGGAAAGTGTTTGTAACTGCACGACACATATGTTAATCATGAAATTAAACAGATGGCCCAGTCACTCATCAGTGAAAGTCCACCAGGGGCTGTAAGAAAGAAGGAGATTTCCTATGTAACATAACAATTTGGACATCAGAAGGTTTCGAGTTACAAGATTTTTCTTTATCCTCCACCTGAAACTTTTAAGGGGTAACGTCAGGGAATTTCATCCAGACTTCAGATACTAATCTAGTTTTATGCTGTTTTCATCTGCCTGTTGAGAGCTGGCAGCCAGCTCCGCCGACTCCACGTAAGCGTACACCGTGCGGCAGATGGACCAGCCCTTTGCAGCCACCGAGATGTGTCTGGAGCTTGCAAATCCCCCCTGTCTCCAGCAACCCTCGCAAGTGATGAGCTCGTAAAAGAGCTAGACCCAGCACTCACTGCATCATGTGCCGCAGGACGGGTGTAGGGGCTGAGATGCAGGGGAGCGGGAGCAAGTATTCACTTGTTGCTCGTCCGCGCATCTCCGCTGAAGCCACGAGTATCAGATCTAATACTAAACCTGGTTTCAGACCGTGTGACCGCTAAGCGTACATCGAACTAACTCTGCAAGATCTGCTCACTCTAAGCAGCATGCACAAGTAATACCTACTGCAGTATTGCCTGACGCAAAACCGTAAAAATGGGATAATGGGCCCAATTAAGATTAAAAGTCAATTTATGTCTGAATTCTGCATCCTTCTTCACTTACAGACATGAAAGGGATGATTATCAATATTTTTAAATGCATTTCTGGCAATGGTTAGCAGTTCTAACCAAAGTCAGGGCTCTGATGCACACATGCACGGTAGAGACAGCTTGTACACAGAATGATTTACAATCTAAGAGGACACCAAAGAAAGACTGGATGAAGGGAAGAAAGGGTTATTATCGTCAGAGCACCTAGACCCTACCTTTCGGTGGTATTTAAATGCCTACTGGTATTTTCAAAACTTGACATCTAATTTCCTTTGAAAACCTGTTCCACATTTACAGAAGTGGTCAGCTCTCCCAACTGGAGATACATTTTCAAAAGAGCTCAGATCCTAATTAGGCAACGGGCAGATTTTCAGAAATGCCCACTGTGGGGCTTTGAGATGTTTTGTAAAAATGGGAATAAGAATCAAAACGTGCACTGAGAGTATGAAAAGCCAGGTTTACACGGCCTCTATCAGTTGCAGCTTGAGATTGTATGTTTGGACTTGTTTGGACTTAATTAGAAGTCTTTCTATGAAGAAATTATTCATTTTAACTTTATTTAAGCAAGTATCTACCATCTTCCTCCTCTGTAACACAGAAAACCATGGATAGCCTTTCTTCCCATCACATTGAGTTTCCTACACAGAACCGTTTGGGGAAATGAGAGAATTTTTCTCTCTCTGTTTAATAATTACAGAAAGACGATTCTTATTTTGTTATATTTTATTCCCAGGTCATCTTAATTTTTTCAGTTTCTTTCTGAATCCTGAAGTTTTTCATTTATCTATGTTCCTTTTAGAATTGACTGAGATTTAATGGAAGCCTTAGAGTTTCTGTTTCAAAAATATCAATGAGTATGAAAAAAATGCTCATTTTACTTACATTTTCCCTGTGCAATAAAATGATTTCACAATGAGCCCAAATTAGAGAGTTGTTCAGGAAAAGAAAGCTGGGAAATGCAGAAAAAGACATCTGTGTGAACTTTTTTCACACACCCACTAAAGGCACAATATTGGTTTGAATTTTTGCCATTTTTCTTTCAAGTAGAACAAAAAATTCTGGGTCTACTATTGAGACATAACCTAGCTATTCTTTCACCAAGAAAAGACCACGTAGTGGATTTGCCCAGTACTAATATCAGCTCAGAAACCGTCATTGCCAGATCAATGTCCTGTATTGGGCTCTCTGGGACCTATGTAGGTGCCCCAGTAAGTGGCCCAAGGTTTCAGATTGGGGTCCCATGGACCATGAAATCCCAGGGGAGGACATTTCACCTTTCTTAAAGGTTGATCTCTGCAGAGCCTCAAGCTTCACTGGGCACTGTTGTAAGCTCTGCTAGGTAGAGTTAGGTAGAGCTCACAACCTCAGCAGGGAAATCAGGGGGTGGCGTGTCCGTCACCAACCATGTCTAACAGGGCTTCTGGCAAGTGCAAGGCATCGGGGCCTCGTCAGTGCTCAGCATCTGGCACCGGCAGCGCTCAGGGTGGTGGTACCCCATGCAGAGCAATGAAAGATGAGCCAAAGCTCATCAGTGAACTGGTCATGCATGATGCACCTTAAACTTGGGCCCAGGTACCTGGGAAAAACTCTGAAAGCCACGTAGAGGTCTCTCTCTGACTGGGACAAAGCTCTGTGTGTCCACATCCAAACATCTGGGAGGGGGGCCCTGAAACCCCACCGCCTCCTCAGTTGACTGGCTGGGTGTGTTAGGATGGACTGCACTTACCTTTCGCACTGGCTTTGAAGCGGGGGAGGTCAGGGATTGTTCCTCATGTGCAGAGTCATATCAGTTTCTGGGTCCAGCTTAACCTGTCAGGGGAATGAGGTATCTCTCTGCTGTCTCGCAAAGGCAGTGGGGCACAGGACAGCACAACAGGAGCATCATGATACAAAGCTGAACTGCAATTGCCCAGGAGAAAAGCCCACCAACCCATCAACCATTGTCACCTTGTAGGCATGGGAACGCACAGACACAACCAGTGCAGGCACCCTGCAACACGCAGCTGGCACTGCCCCATAGCCAGAGAGTCCAGAGCTCTTGGGCAGGCTTTGCTTTGAGGGCCCATCACCTTTTGGCAGTAACATACTACAGGTGGAGAGCAGAAAGACCTTCCTAAGGAATGAACAGAAATCAGACGCTCAGTCCACATTTTTCACTGAGGGTATTTGTGCCATAAGAAATCTCCCCTCTCTGGTTATACCAACACCTAACTGCCAGCAGAGAGGGAATAACAATGGGGCATGCTTTGAATGAATAACACTGCAGTTCTTGTTAAACACTTTCTTTTATTTTCTTCTTCTCCTTTCCCTCTCCTTCTCCATTTTTTAGCTTGTAACACCAAAAGGTGTTGGAACAGGGGCTCCCTGATGTTGTCACACTGCAGAGGGTCAGATAAGATGATCCCACAAGGTCCCCTCAACTCCTTTATCCTCCAGTTCTGTGATATGATTCAATTTCCTGGGGATTAATGACCAGGTGGCCTTAATGGTACTCAGCTATAAAGTAAGCCGACAGCTCCTCCCAGATGGTCAGTGTTTTTCCCTGCATGCCAGTCATGAGTGCTGCCCTCTGGGTCTAAGAACTCTGAAAAAGCCATCATGTTTTTCCATAGCCATCTAGGCAGACATTCCCCCCCCCCCCAAAAAAAAAAAAAAAAAGGTCTAGGAACAAAGCCCAGAAGTAATTGCCCAGCTTTGGGGGACAAGCACTCCTGCATATGGTGCCTTTAAGTTTTGCCCTGCTAAACAAGCTGTTAATCAAAAGTCAAAGTGCTCTAGTCATGGGCACCTTGCAAATAATTTCTTCTTGGTTGGAGAGGTCTTCAGACACTGCTTATTCCTGGGAGATGCTGAGGCAGCAGGTATCAAGTGGCCCTTTGTCAGCACAGAGAACTCTACCCGGCTTCTCACAATCTGCTGAAGGCAGAGCTTGGCTTTCTCTGCCTGCATGACAGCTGCCATGACCTTCCCATCAGCACAGCCTGGTACCAGCAGAGGAGTTTTGAAATGCCTGTGCCTGCAGCTCGGTCACTGGATGGGGATGCAGGGGGTTGTTCTGGCAGAACTGGGATGCTGGGATGGGTCATGTGGACAAAATGCCCAGGAAGCAGCGAGGATCCCATGACACAAGGGAAGACAACACACCCCAGAGGTCCTCATCAGTCCAACCTGGAGAAAAACTTCACTAGATCCAGCGTCAGCCTGACCTGGAGTAAAACAGAAGATTTACTGTGCCCAGCCCCATTATTTATCAGGGCCCAGGGTGCTGCCCACACCCTGGACAGCTGTGTGCCTACTGTCTACATTGTCCGTACCCAATTCCAGCCCTGCAACGCCCCCCCGCCAGTGCTGAAAGATTTTCCAGCATCCCACCCACCTCCTGCTCCGGGAGCTGCTCCCAGCAGGATAGAGGAGCTGAGCTGGGAAGGGGTTTTCCTGCAGTAATAGCAGGGCAGGGAAGCCAAAACAAAGCCCATGCCAGCCCCCACTGGCACGATTTCTGATCTTCATGAAATCATCAACCCTCTGTCCTGGGAATACAGGCTCAGATAAACCGCCCAGAGGACCTGTTCTGCAAACAGTGGGGAGGGGGGAATTTCTTTCCCTTAGCGGGCAAATTATGGGCTTAATAAGAAAGATTATTTACCTAAAGGGTTTTAGCCAGTTCAGACCTTGATATCTGGAGCACTTGGGCCGTGGAGCCCCATCGCCCTGCATCCAGGCAGGGGGCACGCGCAGAGGCACCCCCCCCACCAGCTACCATGGCTCCTTCAAGGCAGGACAGCTGCGAATAAATGTGCAACTCATAAAGCTGGAGGGGCTCTGCAAGCTATTAGGTAATTAAGCAAAGTGAGGGCTTGGAGCGCCCGGCTGCTGCTTCCAGCCCATGGCTGTGCTCTCTTTAGAGTCTGATTGGATAAAGGATTTTTATTAACTTCATATTTTTGCTTCTAATTTTCCTCTCTTTGCCTTTCATATTGCAGGCCCTGAGCTCCTCTGGTCTTGTGGTGATGTTTATTGGCACTGGCAGGTTGCAACACCCCTGCAGGCTTCCCACAGACAAACCCCAGAGTGCAGACCACGAACCGAAGCAACTTCATACGCTGCCTTTGCTGTGAAATTACTCAGGCACTTCCCTCCCGGTTTTCCTCTCGCCCTCCCCACCTTCCCAGCTGGAGCCTCCTCCCCCCCGCTGCGCCTCTGCTTTTCCAGCAGAAGAGGCAGCAGGCCCAGAAAAGCAGCTGGTTTGCAGGGCATCGCCAAATTCATCTTTCCGCTGTTCCTTGAGGCTGCGGTTCGAGGTAGCACACAAGCCCCAGCGGGCTGCAGCAGCCGCCACTTCTGCGTAGTGCAGGACAGACTCCAGACAAGGGGAGGGATGGAAGGGAGGGTGGCTTTGAAGCCGCAGCAAAAGGCTTGGGCATCTGCTTTTGGCTCCACCATAGACCCGCTTCGTCTTCAAGGTCATGTAAGTGAACCCCATCCCACCTGGACACCTGGGAAGTTGCACTTTGACCCCTTAAATACACTCCTATTATCTTCAAAGTGGGTGCATGAGAGCTTAAAAATGCAAGGGTATATTTTTGGTGCCATAGTGCCAGTGTTTGGGCACCTACTATCTGCTCCAGAGAGCTCCCCAACCTTTCTTTGCGGCAATGAGCAGAGGGGAGTCCCAAGCACCTTTCTGGAAGCTTTCCACAGCTTGCAGAAGTTGTGCCCTGGGATTTATTTAACCTCCTGCAGTTGCTTGTTGTGCCCCATCAAACAATGGACCCCGGTTTGGGAGCAGGCTGGATCAGCTAAATTGGCTTATTCTTTGCGATGCTCACAGGCACATCTGTTAGCAACAGCTGGCTGCGAGCCCAGCCTCCCTTTTTTTAATATCGCTTTGGGGTTTTACTGGTAGAGTCTCTGGACAGTAGGAGGCAAAGAAAGAAGCGACAAACGCCCAGAGTGCCACCAGTGAATCCAAATAAAAGGCGAATGGGAAAGCGCCTGCTTGACTAGCAGTGGTGCCCGGTTTTGGTGGCCCTCCAGCTGCTTGTTATAATAGCAGGGGAGTGGCTGGGTCACTTGATGATTTATTTCAGCCCCTTGTCCTGGTTGGAAGAAAGCATAAAAGATGCTTTGTTTCCACGAACAGGAGACGGGGAGCGCTCCAGCCTCCAAATCTCCCACTTGCCAACGGAGCCTGATGCACTCCCCCATGTGGGATCCATTTGAGTCTGAAAACTTGACAAGAAATGTCATAGCAACACCAGGATGTTCCCCCATCCAGCACAGCAGCAGCAGCTTATTTGTTCAGTGCTCAGCTGCTGTGCACAATCAATGCAACATGTAGCGTGCAACGGGGTTTAAAGACGTATGGGGAATCTCTGGCTGTGTCGAAAAGATGGTCTGTCCACAGGGAGTGCTTTTTGAGCCGCGCTCAGCATTGTTTAAGCTTCTAGGCGTCTCGCCCGGCTCTTACAAGCCCTCGTCCCTCCCAAGCACTTGTAAAACTTTCAAGCCGAGCCATTTCCACCCTTTTGGGGCTGCTGCCATATTCAGTGTGAATGCCCCAACCCAGACTCAGCAGCCTTTTCAGGTTCCTACCTTCTTAACTAACTGGATTTAGGACCCAAAAGGTGATGTTGGATCTGGACCGACTCATCTACGATTACCTGCTGATTTTTTTTTTTTTTTAAAGTCCTTACTGTTTATGGCTGCAAATAAAAGCTGAGGAGCACAGAGAGACATAACCAATGCCTTTGTCAGTTTGTGAGCAGCCTGGAGTAGTAGTTCAGAGGAGCAGGGGCTGCTGCCTTCACTGAAATCTGCTGCTGCCCTGAGGGGAAGCAGACAGGTTCATCTTTGGAGGGGGGCTTATACAGGGCCCCTTTTCAGATGCGCAGGGGCACCTGTGCTGCAGCACTGGCACTTCTCAGAGCAGTCATGTGGTGGATAAGCCTACGTAGTTATCATAAACTTAGTTAAAAGGAGTTTGTCCTTATCATAAACTTAGTTAAAAGGAGTAGGGCATCTGCCAGGAGAAATCCAAAGTGTTCAGGGGTGCTACTGCACCAGGAGCAGTCTCTTTTATTTTAAATAAATGAGTCTAAATAATTTAAATAATTTTAAAGGCACCAGCTTTAATGGAAATGACAGAGATCTGTGTATCAGGATACATCTGACTTGGGTTCTGCTTCCAGTGTCACTGCTGTGGTCTGAAGAGACATGGGGTGTGGTGTGAGATGACTCTGAAATCTGAGATTACCCCAAGGAAGTAATACATCGTTACTTAAAAACATTTCTACACAGCCCTTTGTGATCTCTGAACAATGATACTGTTCTCTCTGATCTGCAAATTACCTCATGGGGGCATTTTCTGCAATTACTGAGGCTACCTGGCATTATTACCCATACTTTACAAATGGAAAAGCCCAGACAGGTCAAAAGGCCTGCCCAAGTCATGTAGATGAAGAGTTCAGAGTTGAAGTTCAGTTTCTGGGCTTAGGTGGAAACCAGAAAATAAATAAATATATATTGAAAGACTCGGTGATATTATTAGCTGCATTTTTTTTTCTCCTGGCCATTCATCCACTTGTCTCTGCTATACTGAGCGTCACTGCAATGAGATGTTTCTCTTACCTGCTGGAAGAAGCTTTTCTCCTGGCAGAAGAGAAAAGGCCTTTCTGTGTCACATGGCAACCCCTAAGGTAATAGTCAAGAGAAGAGTTTGGCAAGCAAAAAGCCCTGCTCAGAAATGACTCGGTCCATGCTGGTTAAGCCGACACTGAGCTTCAGTGACTTGAGTTTGCTGTGTAATGCTCATTTGTCTCGGGATGTCATTTATCAGCCTGGCCTGAGCCCAGAGACATCCTAATCCTTCCTCCATCCTCAGTTGCAGGACAGCACCAGACACTGATGGGAAGGACCACCCAAAAGGATCTCAGCCTTTCAGGATTTTGCTTTCTAGTGGGAAAGGAGCAGCTGTATTTCCATAGTTTCAGGATCACCAGCCATCACAGATGGTCCCAGCACACTGGCCTCTCAAAGGGGCAACACTCCTCAACGTGGCTTCCTGAGTTGCTGTTCATCTCTTCTCTGCTGACCCCCTTCTCGGTCACAACCTCTGCCACTCTCACTGAGGCTCTTCACACAAGCAGTGACTTTTCTTGCACAAATAGCCAAATCCTTGTTGGTTTTTGCACTCACTACACCTGGAGAGGGCCAAGTCCAAGCTCCAACTGATCTCACCATGCCCATCTAGGTCAACCTGCAGCTCCCTTCCCCATGGATATTTCCACCTCTGAGGAACTGCCTACCACCATCTGACCAGTAGTGACTCAAGTGAGCTTTAATGACAAAGAAAAAAACGCCAACTTTTAAAACCCTTTTTTATTTTTGCTGTTTCATTTAGTGTTTGTGTGTTCTTAAACTACCAGCTCTCGCAGGCCAAGGATGCTGTGTGGCTGCTTGGAAAGTGCTTAGCTCTCTGGAAGCTGCCATTAACAACTAATAAATGTCATGATAAACTCCATAATCACTGATTGTTGCATGCAGACCTGAAAGCTCCCTGGACTGCTTTACCTTTAAGCAAAACCACCACCTCACTGGATTGACACATTTTTTAGGGCCAGAAGGCACTATTAGATTTTGTTACTCAACCTCAAGGGACAGATTGCAGGCAGAGAGCATCTAATATCCACAACAGACTTGCTGGAAAGCGGCTGAGTGCAGGGCTCGAGCCCGGGTACAACAGTCCCAATGTGTTACCGTGAGCTGCCCACGTTCAGCCATGAGCTGATCACCGTCGTAAGGTGACCTTGTAATCCTGGTCACCTGCTGGTCCAATTAAATTATGGACATCTGCAAAATATAAACCAAGAGACTCCCCGTGTCCTTGTGGTGCGCGAGCTGTATTTTATAATGATTCCAAAACAGTTCTAAGTGAAAATAAGCCACCCTGCACAAGAGCTAACGCAGGCAGGGTGCAGAGTTGAAAAAGAACTGGAAAAAATTAACTTCTGGTATATATTTCCTATGGTTCTTTTCAGTTAACTCACTGCAATGCTTAAAATACTTCCTTGCCATATGAATCTGCTGCGGTATATTTAACACATTACCGGTATAAAACGATTCAAGTGTGAGCTGCTTTTATCAGCAAAGTCCAAACTACTTTCCTCCCTCTAAACTAGTGATGGAGCTAAACCAAAACCACAGATATGATCACTCCCTGAACATTTGGGCAAGTTTGGATCTTCAACCTAGCATCATGTACAGTCCTAATTCGTTAATAGGCCCACACCTAAGTCCCAAATCCAAATGTTGTTGGATTTGGAGGTTGTTCCTTATAACGAAAGTGATCCAAAACTCCATTTCTAGGAGACTTAGGCTTTGAGGAAGTTTGGTTCTGACAAAAAAACAACCACTCATGACCTTTCTCTAAACAAAACAGAAAGGAGAAACTGGAATTTTACCCCTCTTGTGTTTGGACAGAAGATTTCATTTTGTTCCAAAATTCTCCTGGCAAACACCATGGTTTGGGGCAAAATGGTGAAATTTTACAGGGTGAGGAAATTAAATGTCTTTGAGGATTTGTCCTAAAGGGATTTGGGATTTTTTTTTTGTTAAGAAAATTGTACCAGGTCTTTTTTTCTGGCATGTACAACCATTTCTCTACCAGTTTTGATATCAGGACAGTGAGAACCAACAGATAGAGACGAGCAGTCACAGGACAGTTTGCTCTTTGCCTCGGTCTCCTTAAGAACAACTAGTTCCTTGGACAGACCTCGCTGATGGCATCTGCTGTCACATTGCCAGAGTGGTCCTCTCCAGGCTGCCAGGTCTCTCCCAGGCTGCTCCCAGGGATGGTGCAGGAACAGGCACACTCCTGGGACCACTTCCAATAGATGGCTGGATGCGGTCACCCTGTTTTAGAGGCTAACAGAGTTTAATGGCGTGAATGTAACCAGATTGTTAGTCTCCAAGCCAAAGAATGACTCCTGGCAATGTTTGTTTTATTAATACAGATGTAGCCATTGAGGTCAATGAGGCAAACTGGAGAGACAGACACATTTAAGTACTCTGAGAGATGAAGGCTGAAAGAAGATAAGAGTCTGGTCTATAAATCCTCTGCTTTTTCACTAGATGGGATAACACAGGCAGCAGCACTTAATGCTGTATCGCTAACCCAAAATGACAATTCTAAGCAAGCTGTTGAGCTCTTCCTCTGAGAGCCTCCCAGACCCAGTCATTAGCTCTTTTTGCCAACGCTGTCAGTAAGACTCATCTGATGCTGTGGAAACCCCTAAACTCTGAAGTGGACCAAGTCAAACACGTGCCACAGAGTCTGCCCTGTCATAGTAATCATCAACAATAATTTTAAGACCCTATCCTCTGTCCTGTTGTGCCCTGTCATGAATGCTTTCCCAGCAGAAAGATCAAAGAGGAAACCCTAAGACCACCGTGTCCTGTGCTCTTCAGAGCATGACATGGTCTGAATGACCCCATGCCCCAAATGCCCTTGGTCTTCCAGCATGTGTCGCACAGGGCAGTACCACAGAGATGGTATCACTGCACACTGAAATCACATTTCTGAGCCTCTTCACAGCTTCCTGGTCTGACCTTCTAGACCAGAGATGAATGCCATGCCAGACTCTCACCACTCATGAGACCACTATCGAAGTCAGATTGCTTCACCATCAAAACAATGCCTGGAGAGCCCATGTATGCCGCTTATGGGCTTGTCTCCTTATCCCTTTTCAACGCCCTTGCTCCACCTGTACCCACATAGCCAGGTGGACTTGTTTGGGGAAGCTTTGCTTGGGTGCTTTCATACTCTATCACGCCAATTCTCCTGTACCACAGCAGGGGAGACAGAGGGAACCCACTCAGTCTGGAGTATTAACTTAAATTGCTAATGAAGGTCAGTTTGCACTAACCCACCAAACTCTGAGCTGCCTGATGAAGAGGACAGGCAGCTGAGAGAGCAATATTTAAAACCCCCAGAATAGCCTTGTAAGAATTCAAAGTCCTTGAGTTTAAGCTCAGAGAAACTACTTCACATCAGAAGACCTTCTGCATGTGGTTGCTGTGCTCTGAACCACTGTGGGTTTCCAACAGTTCCACAGAAGCTCTAAAGAGCAGCTTTGGCAGTTTATTTTTGTGCATCTATGTAGCAGAAAGAACACACTCCTACAAGCAACCTAACTTGTGCTTGGAAATCATGATTTTGTAGACCTTCTGGCTTCAAGCCTATGGAGATATGTGCATCTACAGCCCATTGGGAGAGGCTGCTCAGCTGCTTGGTGGTGGATCAGGCTCTCTTTGGATGCTCTGGGCTGAAGCCAGACCTCAGATGGGTACCCTGACTCAGTTTCAGAGATCCTTCTCATCTGCTCCATCTCAGATCTGCTTTACTCAGGAGGAAGAGGCACGAACAGGTAGGAGACTTTAAAAACAGTCCTGAGTAAGACAGCACATCTGTGTTTCAGGTTCCTCAGTGTGCTCCTTGATGGCAAATTCCTCTGCGTGTACAAAATGCCACCAGCGCCCCCAGGGCCTGTACAAACAGAAGCATCTCAGTACATGAAGGTCACCAAGGCATTGCTGCCAATATTTTCTGTTGGTTTTTTTTTTTTATTGTTCCTTTTTTTCCACTCCAAGTTTCCCCTCTTGTTTTAGACAGCTTTCATCTCCCTCTGTCTCTTGAGCACTGTGTCATTGTGCATCTGTTTTCCTTTTGCATGTTCTCCCTTCCCCCTATGTTTACTTTTGTAAGCAGACTTGTTTTCATTCAGTTCCCTTTGGTTTTCTTTGGGTTTTATAGTTCTTCTAATCTGCAGCTCTCCCATTCTCTCCACTTACCTTCCATCCTGGAGTGCCTCTGGGGCCCTGTTTCCAATTAGGTTTGTTTTGTCTTGTTTACTGGACTTTTCCTCTCCCCAATGTTGCACAGCAGCCACCTTTATTTTTTTCTTCTTTTTCTTTTTTTTTTTTCACCTTGCTGGTCAGAAGCCAGAAACCTACTTCTTCTTCACTGCTGTTGGTTTTATTAATTTACGTATTTTCTTTCCCCAAGAATTAGAGTAGATGGCTGTTTACGCTCTAATTGTAGCAACTGCTGTGGAAATTACTTTCATGCATATTAAATTGTGGTAAAAAAGACCATCTTAATATCCTGTCTTTTTCTTTTTTACCTCAAAGTACCTCATCAAATATAGACCCAAGCCAAATTTCCTTGCAGAAGGACCCTGGTCACTGAGCCCCCAGGTCCTCATCAAGCCTTCTTAAAGACTGCCACTGAGAAGAAGTCAGAAGCAGCCTTCTGAGCCGACAGAAAATAACACAAATTTCCAGTGCAACCTCTTGCTTAGGTCTCCTGCAAGATTTGCCAAAACCAAACCACCTCCAAGAAGCATTCAGATAGTAGCAAACCTGCCTTTCCTGGCAGGAAAACCATCTGAGGAGAGAATTTCTTACTGGATCTGGTTCATATTCCGTGTTACCTTGTCCTGGGTAGTACAGCAGGGAAAAGTTAGCATGACAAGGGAAGGCAAATTTTATTAACAAGAAAAAAAAGCTTAGAGAGCAACGTGGGTTTTGTCTGCTCATTTCCTTTTTTTTTTTTTTTAAAGAAAAAGGCAACAAAATAAAAGTTAGCTTCTGCACTTGGCAGTCTTCTGTCCCCTCAAAGCTTAAGGGCTCTTTTCAACCTCTGGGGTAAAAAGCAGGGCTGACCAAGATGTGTATAGGTAGCAGAATCAGATTCTACAGTAATAAAATTTGTGGGGAAAATTATCCACCAGCTTTGAGAATTCCAGCAGTGCTCAAAGCCGTAAACGTTTGGCACCACAAGGCATTCAGGAAATCTGAACGGGTGATATTGGGTTTGTTTCTTTGAAAGCTTTCCTTCTCGCTCCCCTTTTTCATACTTGATTCTTATAAGCAGAAGTGGTTAACTCAGGAGTTTATGAAACAATCAACTTGGCTTCCATTCCTGGCTCTTGCATTCACTTTCTGCCTACTCTTGGAAAAGTCACTTAGAACGAGATCTATAAGCAGACTCAGGTTGTTCCCAGTATCAAGCACTCAGGATCTCTGTAAGCAGATTAGATGAGCGAATAGGATTACCCAAAGCGAGAAAGCAGAGCTTAAAAACACCTGGAGCAACCTGTAGAAAATAGGAAGATGGGCCCTCTGGACCATCTAGATACCTGGTCCTGGATGAAGGAAGACATGGCTATCTGGGAGTCTCTAGCTGGGATTTTCAACTCTGAATCTTCTTCCAGATTAGGTACCTAAGTCACATTAGCCCAATTTTATGGAAACCTGCAGGAAGATGCATTGTTCTTTGACAGTGAAAGAGGAAAGTGGGGAGTTATCTTCTCAGATATCCCCTACACTTGTTTGAGGCAGGAGCTTTAACCCACATCTTGAATTTTGGGGTAGATTTTTGGGCATCTCCTTAGCGGGATAGGCAAACTAGCAAGAAACCAGTCAAGTTCAGTCACTAGACTGTGGGATACGATGGGGGACACATGGCAACATCAGAAAGTTTCATTACCACCTCTGGTTGGTGCAAAGCCAAGTATAATAACTGTGGTCAAAGAACAACATGCCCTGAAGCAGGTCCTAGAGGAGGGACCATGGAGCAAACAGGCAGTTTGAGAGGTCTGCTTTGCCTCTGATGTGACACAGGGGTCTGAGCGGGGTGACAATTTCTAGGCTGGTGTACTTTCTCCGGTGGAGACTTAAGGCCCATGGGGCTTTACCAGCAGTAATGTGAATGTGCATAGCCCTCAGCTACAAGAATTTGAAGGATCCCTGTAAAACACCATGTTGGAAGTAGCACTTAGGTCCATTCATAGCTTTAGCTCAGAAACCCGATTCTGTGATCTGTCTGCACCCACGAGTGCTGGATTTCTTTATGAAAGATGTGAATAATCATGCAATCCAGTTGTGTTGAGGAGGTGAGCTGGAGTCAGCCAATTGTGTAGCGTGTGCGTGTTTAAATATTTCATTAGAAGTGTGTTTTGGAAAGCCAAAAAAGAACAGCAAGTTTTTAATAAATAATCTTATCAAATGTTTATGATGCCAAGGCCATAATATAAATCAGTATGTTTAGATTTGAGTATGACAAATATACCTTAAAACAAATTATTTGAAAATAATTTCCTTATTCCTTTACCTGCCAATTTTTTGTACAAAGGCCTTTGTTTCTCCAGCTACTCCTGATAACATCACAGACACCTGAAACAGCTCTTGGAGCAAACCTCAAAAGCAATCCAAAACTCATGAATCATGTAGACATGCATGCACAATGAGAATGGGACCTTCTAGAAACACTGACTAGTAAAAATCATTATTGTTTATAACAAGTTAGGGAACAGGGACATGCACGTAGTCCACAGGTTGGGTGACGAGCACAAATCTTGGCAACAGGCAGCGCACAAGTGTGTTCATTCTGCTTGATCCCCTAAAATGTGTCCAGGATAGAAAGAATGGAAGAAGCAAGTGTTTTCCAGTGATCAGTAAAACAATTAAAGGCTTCGATCAAAATAAAATGGTACTTTACCTCAACAGTAGGGACTAGGCATGGGGCTTGGTGTTTGCTTTACCACTTTCTTAGATGCTTAGCTTTTGTTTCTGGGTACAGAATCATGGCTACTTGGCATCCACAGCCAAAACTGCCCCCACGGTCAACCCTGGCTGCACTTGCAGCTACCTGGGGCCCTCTGGGCAGCAGCGGGGATCTAGGAGAAGACACCAACTGCAGACCTCCATTTTGTGAGGAAACCTTCTATAATTGCATTTTTTGAGTCCGCACCCCAATCCCGTCACATAATGTCAATGATAATGTTTCTTCCAGTCATTCTTGTCATATGGTCTTTGATTGCTTGGACAGAGAGCTGTTCCTTCTTGTCTGAAAGTAGCCATCCCACTGCTAGACTAGAATGACTCCTACTTTTCCAGGATGAGAAGCAGATGAGGTCTATGTCCTAAAGCTATGATGGCTTTTTTTTTGGTTTTGTTTTAAAAACATCCGAAAGGCAGATATTTTGCTCACTGTATATTTTAGCTACTGGCAAATGTTTCTAGCCATGCTAGAGAGCTGATTATATCCCTCCCAAGCTTCCACGTTGGATGAAAAAAGTCTTAGTAACAGTTGCTAGCAAAAACATTCTGGAACGGATTTGTTGATAGAAGATGACTGTTGTGCTTTCAGAAGGAAAATTAAACTGAAGAACAAGTATATTTAAGCATAATTGCTTTAAAAACAGAACACATGCTATATTATAAACTGTAGTTCACTGGAAAATGGAATAATCCAGAAGGCTGAATTCAGTACAGTGCACTGGAAGAGTTATGTTAATTTGCAATGAGTCCTGCTTGCAGCTTTCTATCAGACTATGTGTAAAATGCCTCAGCGCCACTGGAGAACAACTGAGCTTGGATTCTGGTAGGAAAGTGCAGTAAGCTTCAGATGCAATTTTCAGGAAAGTCATTTTGCAGATCAAGATAGTCTTACCGAAGACTGTTTTTTAAACAGTATCCAGTTCTCTCTGGTGGCTGGGTAACCCCACTGGGACTGAGCCACGGGGTCCATCTGTGCTCCAGACTCGCTGCATAATGACCCTGTCTCTGGCGTTACACAGTGTCCTCTCACTGGGCTCTGTTAACCATGACACACTATTAGCATGTTGTAATAAATGCTAATAGTAGTTCTTCCCTGGTGATGTTTTAGTTTCCATCTGATAGAAGACCATTTTTTAATCACTACCAATTCTCTTAAATTCTGAAACTCAAAAGGAGATGATACCAGCACCTGATTTTCATTTTGGAAAACCAGAGCTTCCCCAGTTTGTACGTGAAATAGAGGCAGGCTCAGACAAGTCCATTTGTCCAGTGGGCCTGAATCCTGAAGCTCTGAATAATGGCTCAGATGTCCATGAGCCTAAATATTATTTCAAACCTCCAAATAATCATTGATTACATAGCTCAGAAATCATTTATTTTGGCAAACAAATAAATAAACCATGTCAAACCACTCAACAGTTTTTTGCCTGCCTTTTCTACTTACTTTTTTTACCCTTTCCTCTTACTTTGTATTCTGCATCATATGCTTCTTGTGGAGAATGGGGCCAGCTCACAGCAATGGACATTATAGCAACTCTTCTAATCAGTGCTGTTGTAGGTCAAAATGAGCACTTTGTAAACAGCAAAAACAGATGTGAGACATGACAGCAACAGCAAATCCCATTATAAACCAGAGTGCTGGAGACGCCAGCAGGTAAATGGGCCTGTGCTGGTCAGACTTTGCCACACTGCAGTCTTACTGTGTTAGAAAGTAAGTTTTTTCAATGAAATGTCAAAAGATACCAAATCGTGAGCAACACCAGCCTTCTTGTAGCTCTGAAGGAAGGAAATAATCCATCTCAAGATGCGTTGAGCCTGTTCCTGTATAATAATCTGTGTCAAGTTTCTTTGGAGCTTGTAAACCAAGCAAGAATAATAAACAAGTGAAAGCTGAAAGGGTTGGAAGGAGCCTGGTGTATATAACAGGAACTCAGCTTTCCTGCCACCAGGATTTCAGCAGGCCTTTCTATGACAGCCTTACACTAGTCTCTTCTCAGTTCAGCAAGGTTTAATCAATTTTCCGAATTCTTAAAGACCTGATTTTTGAAAGAAGTTTCAACACGACTTAGCACATACCCCTCTGATCCCACAAAGAACTGCATTTTTCTTTTTTTTTTTTTTTCCTCATCCATGAAAACATCCTGAGCAAATCAGGATGCTCCATCACACCAGTGCACCAGTTCTCTCAGGCACGTCTCTCACTGAAGTCGAGACTGCTCGCTGGAGAATGGGGGGGCCCAAGTTCTGCTTAGGGACAAGTGTTGCTGAGTTGGCATTAGATGAGCTATGCTCCTTTGGGACCACGGTGGCTGGGGGGCAGTGCTGACCCCATACCCTGTGGACATGTTTGCTTCACAGCTTTCCCCAGCATTAGATGTAGATGTGAGCCATGTATTCATATTGGCTGAAACTCCACCAACAACATTTCGTACACACTCAGAGACGATTTATCCAAGAGCCTAAGACGTTCATTATGATTAGTAGTTATGTTCTGATTGTCTGCTAAATGGTGTTCAAGACGATAAGGAAATACAGGTGCTGAAATGCTTAGACATGCATTAACACATTAATTGAACCCTTTCAATATGAACATGGGAAGCTGTATTGGCTGTATGTATTAGCATCACACTAGAGTGATTGGTAAACTGAGGCACAGAACAGTGACTTGGCTTGCTGATGCCACTCAAGAGGTTGGACCTGCACCACAATCCATCTCCTTTGCAGTCAATCATTGCTGCCTGGCCCTGCAAGCTATAGCAGGGAAGATACATATTGCCAGCAGTAAATATCCCAAGACTGATGAGATTATTAGTGTCAGATGTCTCTTACACTCCCTGTATACAGAACCACTGTCCAGTAAGACCAAGGATTATTTTGATAAGCAGTTGGTCTCAGGCAATATTAGTTTGTGGGAAAGTTTCTTGGATGTAGCAAGTCTTCTCTACAAGGCTCATTAAATTGCATTTTGCTACATTTACTGCACGTGGCCTGTTTCCCTCATACGGATTGACTGTTTATGCTCATTTCTCAGCTGTGTTCATTGGTAAAGTTTCATAGCCTTAATCACATATGCATAACAGCCCTAACCAATATAGAGCATCCACCATTTCTAATAACATCTGGTCTGACCACTCGATAGTTTAGATGCCATGGTTTATTAATTCTCCACAGGAGTAATAAGGATTTGGTATTGTCTTATGTTTTAAGCCAATTTATTGTTCCAAAGGGATAAAAAAAAGGACCTGTTATAATCTGAGTTTAAACAGTCCCTTGCTTAGTTTTTCCAGAGCTGGGCTGCTGTGTGACAACAAAATCAAAGCCACAGGACTTTTGTCTTGGTTAAATAAATGTCACTCCTGGTTGATTGAAAGCCTTCAGAGGCAAAACTCTAGTTCAAATTCACCTCTAAGGTCATTCTGATGTGCTTCTTTCCCTCACCCTGTTTTGGAGAACACCCATCCTTAGCATGAGGACATGAGAAAGAAAGAATGGTAAATTTAACAACAAGTAAATTTAGAACAAATTAGTTGCTGCACCACACCAAAAGCCTGAGAAACTCCCACTGTAGGAAATCAGAAACTCAGAAGGGTTGAACCTGAACTCGTGAGCCTCACTAGACTGCTAGGGATATGGAAGGAAGGTTTCTAATGAAGAGCACAGCATTTTTGCCTCAATTCTTCACAGTGTTAATGCCTGGATAATTTTATGACTAATACCATAGTATATTAGTGTTCCAATCAGGCTCCATCAAGGAATCAGTTGATTTTGGCAACTTCGAGGAGGTATTACATGGCACAGCAATTATTGCATAGCCAACAAGGTGTAAGAGGAGGATTGTATCTTCCTCTGAAACTTGAACCACCACCTGAGAAACTGAATAGCCAACCTGATCAACTGGCAGTGGGATTGGTGCAGTCATCAGCCAGGCTGTTCGGTACTTTGGGGCATTTGACTGGTTCATTGTTGACTTTCTGCAGCTGATTCTCATCCTCCCAGGACACTTCCCACCATAAACCCAGCAGCATAGTCTCCTTTGCAAATGCTTTCATGTGGGGAAGTTGATTCAGTCATAGATCAAGAGGATGAGACGTTATGTGGGCTGTGGACCATGCTTTCAGGTCAGCCCACAAGATATGCAGGACTGCAGCCAACTTATCCTTAAAGAGAGAATACTCTTGTTTGGGTTTTCTAAATTAATCCCTGAAATGTGAGGTACCAATAGAAGTGTGGTGACGGAGAATGACATCTAGTGGCTCCAGCCCACTAGAGTCTTTAATTGACTCCAGTTTGTAGTGTTTCTGTGCTAGGTTTTCTTTGTTAAAATACCTACTTGTGCTACCACCGGTCGTAGCAGCGGTGAGAGCTCTAGTATTCAAACAAGTTACTCATAACCACCAGAATTTTTAGACCTGATGAGGGTAAGGTTAGCTAGGAAGGGAGCTAAAGGGTGGTAGCAGGTTCATAACGATGCTCAGACCTTTGTTGTCGCCAATGTAACTTGAATATTTCTTTCAAGTTATTCATAGCAATTGTTAGGGACAAGCAATGGCCAGGGCTGTTGACCATAGATATCCCAGTTATGGAGGTATGTGATCTTTCCCATTACCACTTTTCTTTTTCTTTTTTTTTTTTCTTATCTTGTGAGGAAAGAGCTAGCAAAATTGAAGCCTATTTGCTCTTCAGCCTTCTACTGGCATTGCTGACCAGAATGAAAATCACCCAAATGACAGCAGATCAGAACTGAAAAGAATAAAAGGTGAGGAAAGTAAATTTTTACTTCAAAACCTGTTGTCCAGGCCTAATTGATACTTCTGAATAAGTCATTTCTCTATCTTGACAACTGTTAACAGCTCTTGGCTGAAAGTCAACTTTGTTCACTTAATTTCTCTAAAGTTCTGTTCCATCTGGCCAGAAAAAGAGCTATTTTCTTCCCTTGAGAGGTGTGAATCAGATGAGATGTTTGTGGCTGTGTCTACGCTGCAGGATTTGAGTGAGTGCCCTAGCCGCATCTGAACCCTTCATCTGCACAAGATCCCTCGTCAGACCGAGGCCCCGAATCCTCTCATTTCCCCTCTCATGTTGAGGTGCACTAGAGAGGGAACCTGGGCACATGGCCAAAGGGCATGAGACACTGCATCTAAGCCCTGAGCCTGTTGTGTCCCATTTCTCCTACCAAATGAGGTGGATGAGAATACCCCCTAGACATGAAGGCCAACAGGCATGGTGTGACCTGCATGTAGCACGATCTCTCAGTCTTCAGAACAGGATGGCTGGGTGCAACCTGCCCGTTGGGCATGGTGCCTGCCGAGGTCCTAATTCCCAAGCTGTGCAGAGACACTATTTGGACAGTGTCAGTTGTTCTCAGCCGAGACCATGGCAGGGTGAGTTCCAGCAGTGCAATGGCAGAGATGACTGCACTCCCAGGTGCTGTTTAGCTGGCTGGTGCAGATGTATTCTTGGGGCACCGGGCTGTGCAGTCTCTGGTGGGATATACCCACCCTGCATTCTCCATATTGCCCTGAGAATGAATAAAAATCAAAGTAAATCACTTCTATGGAAAATCCTACTTGGAGAAAAAGGAATTTTCCAAAAGTGATGAGTTTCTTTTTAGTGCATCATTCATAGGAGCTCTGCTGGAGATAAAGCAGAGGCATCAATTTTCAGGGGATGTGTGCTCAGCGCTTGGAAGTTGGATGCCTGTGAAATGGATCGGTTTTGGCTTCCATAAACTGAAACACTCAAGATCACCCATGAAAACCCTAGCTACAGATGGCAGATAACAAGGCATGCCTCTGAACTTTCTGCAGTTTTCAAATACAAAATGAGTGGCTAGCCTAGTGGTAACACAATTGCAGGGTAATGTGTAGCAGGCAAAGGAGGTATTCCACACAGAAAAGGAGAAAGAAAGAGAGTAAAACTATTATTATTTTGTAACAAAACACTAAGGCAAGTGAGAAGAGTTAAGGTTAAAGCTCTGAGAAAATAGTCTGATACTACAAATTCTCACACACATTTGCGTAACTGAGTGGTAGTATCATTGTATCACTCTAGAACTTGTTGATCCCAGAAGTGTGTGTTTCCAGATATTGATGTACTTTGATTTGGCTTATGGTTCTTTTTTAACTGGTGCATAGTAAACCATAGTGTGGAAATCGTTATCTTTCTACCCTAAATCACTGATTTATGTCCATAGTTTTTACATGGTGGGCATATTTTGAACCCCTGTAATATTTGACCCATCTTCTTGGCCAGTGAGAAAAAAGTAGATAATGTGTGTTGCTTGTTCACATAAGCATTCAAGCCTTTAAAAATATCTCTCTGACCTTCTTCAACTCTGCCTCAATGATTTCCTGTGGCAGGGAATTCCTTAGGTTGATTATATGCTTTAAACAGAAGTATTTCCTTGCATCCATTTAAACTTTGTTGCCTGTGAAATCAACCCAGCAACCCCCTTCGGTTCTTGCTTTATGGGGTTGGATACAGAGAAACTTCCGGATGGTTTTTCTACAAACCAGTCATTATTTTGTATTCCAGCATTATTCATATATAAATATATATACAAAAAAGAAACACACAACAACAACCCACTTATGTAAACAGGAAAAATCTAAACGTTTTTCCAGAATCTTTAGTCACTTACATGCAAGCAATAAAGAAAACTCAAGAAAGTGACCTTGAAAAGTTAGCTGCACCCAGTATACACAGTAAACGGAAAAAACAAGATGGCCTTTCCCTCTTTTTCTTTCCTTCAGACTGAAAATATATTTGTCTGGACACCCATCTTTTACACTAAGAGAACTGGCCTTCACGTCCCTCTTGTCCTCTGTGGGTCTCTGCCAGACCCTGCCACCATCAGCAGTAAGGTTGTTGCTGGAGTAACAGAGTCGGGGACCAGCTACAACCTCCCAGCTCTGTGCAGTGCCCGCCATCCCTGCGGTGGGGACACATGCCAGTAGGAAGGGTGACTTACCAGAGCCATCCCCAGGGTGAGGACAATGGCAGGAGCTGAAGGACACCAAGACCTACAGCTTCTTGACAATGCTGGGTAACTTTTCCATCCCAGCAGTATTCCTGCTTCCATTTACTCCCACCACTTACTGCTGGTTGAAAATTACAGACTTCAGGCCACGGTATTTTCAAGTCAAGATGAGCAAACAGGTTAATAAATTTGCTCAAGGTTATTGCAATCTCAGCAGCGGATTCACAGACAGAGCCGAAAGACCTCCACCTCTCAGTCTGCTTTTTAACCCTGGTTACTAATTGCCTGCGTGATGAATTTTACTTCTACAGGTGCTGTAGAAGTCAGTAATGTGTGGGAGAGGGTAGGGTGGGTGGGAGATGGGTCAGGACATGGGTGGGAGAGGACCTGTGCGAAATGAGTCCTGCTTTAGCTTTACTAAAGCTTTTAGCTTTTGTCTAGACCGTAGGGTCTCCTTGAAGAAAATACTGAAATCCACTGAGGAAATAGAAATTATGAAGCAAGAACATCTGACTTCCTCATCAAGAAACATAAAATTACATCCCTCCATGGGGTCACTGTGGAAGGTCCATGAAGTTACGCTGGAGAGGACTGGCCCATTGTGCCAAACGCAAACAGTAACACATTCCTATAATTAGAATGAGTTTTTATGTTGCCTGTTTTTTAGTAAAGGACTTCTATCTCCCAAGTCACCTTTCTTGAAGAAAAACATCTATCGTCCCAATTCAGGGATCTCAAAAGGCTTAGTGACTGTGAAGTCTTTCTTTACAGTCCCTTCCAAGCTAGTCCTAAAGGTTTTGTGTTTGAAAAACAGAGCCTTTACAGAAAAAATAGTACTTTTAGCCTCATTCAGTAGCTCAGCCGAACAAGAACCTATCGGTTCTCTGAAGACCTCAGAGCTTCAGGATCAGCCTAGTGTCAACCTTTGGGATGCGGAAGCTTCCCAAAGGCCACCATACCATACTTGCCATCAGCATATATGTGTTTAATCAGGCTCTTGACAGGTAAAGACTGTGAAAAGAGGACAGTTTGTTCTCCCAAGCTGTTCGCTCTCTAAGCCCCCTGTTTATTTTGGAAGTGAATGAATAACATTGTGCTGGGAAAGGAAATTAAAAAAGCAGGGTTGTAATTTACAGTAGAGAAAAGAACAGATTTAGGGGCCTTTTTTTTTACCCGCCTTCTCCCTCCTCCTTTCCCCCTTTTTTCACTGCTCTGGTTCCAAACATCCAAACGTGCTACAGCTGAAAAAGAGGACCTCAAGCCTTCCTTACTGCTGGCAACAACAAGTGAGTTACAATTGCCAGTCTCTGTATTCTTGCCAAGAGAACAAACTGCTTCAAGGCAAAAGAAAAAAAAAAAAGGAGGTTTATCAAAACCAAATGCCACTGGAAATCCTAACGCTGCAGAGCCCAATTCAAGATGTACGTTGAAACCTATCCCCAGCCATTTAAGGAAAAAGAAGAAAATGGATTCTTTAATAGAATATTTAAAATATAACAATTGCTTTGGAGTGAGGAATTCTACTCTCTCTGGTTCTTATAAAAGCTCTAATTTTTTTTTCTTCATCTCTAAGTAAACTCCCAGCAGTTTTCTTTGAAAGTGGATCCTAGGCAGGCACCTCTTTTCCAAAGTGCTCAACATTGTTCTAATGAGATGTGATAGGTGGTTTGGAGTAGGAGCTGGTCCAAGCAGCGGAGGTATCGCTTTATTGTGTGTTTGTTTTTCTTTTAAAATTCATCGATCTGGCTACTCTTCATTTTCACTTTAATGCTTCTTATTATTTTGTTTCTAACCTGTCCCCTGGATCCAAATCAGATCCAGCCTCCTTCCCCCTTCCAAGCATTCACTGCAGAATGGAAAAGGGGGAAATTCAAGGTTTTTATTTTTAGAGTAGTCGCAGTTTTGAAGGCCAGAGGGAATGAACTATTTGGATCATCTAGTTTGATTGTTGGACACCACAGACCATAGAATTTCATGCAGTGATTTGTGCATTTTGTGCGGGAGCTGGACAACACTTTCTGGGAAACCACCCAAACATCAAGTCCTGCAGGAGCCATCACAACCTTGGGCGTATAGACCTAATGGGTAAGTCTCACCCCTACAAGTTGTGCCAAGTTTTTGCCAAGAACACTTGCAACTCCCAGTTCAAGTCATTCAAGCCTGCAATAACTTTCGAAGATACTCTATCATGTGCTGCCTCTGTCCCGAGCTGTACTTGCAGGCCATTGTTAAGGCTGTGGCTCCTAAGTTTCATCTGAGCAAACATGCTGGCCTGCTAACTTAAGCATCCACAGTCAAATGTCATCTGAGAGGCAAGTGGCATTGACTCATGGTGACGTAGCAACCATCAGCAAATGCTACCTTTGAGCTGAGACCAGAGTCTGCAGCCAAACCAACCGACAGAAATATCCCAAAACAGTGGGCGGAGGGAGAAACTGCACAGTCAGGCTCTAATTTCATCTGAGAAACAGGGAAGTTCCTGGTGCCTGTCTACATGAAAGCCTTTCCCACCTCACTCCTGCCCATAGGGAGGAGTATGTAATTGCAATTCAGCCTCAGCCAACAGACAGTGCTATTAACCATCAGGCCAAAGCCCAGTCATGACGTTGCTCAGCATCACAGCCGAGAAAAGGCAATTAAAAGAGGCAAAGCAGTCAAGGGCAACTTCCCAAGCTGGTTGTGAACTGGGAAGCCATCACCCATGTTGCATATCAGAGCTCAGGGCAACAGGCTGAACCATCTCTGCTGGGCGAGTCTCAGAGGGCTTCCCAACTGCAGCTACAGGCACAGAGGTTTAACAGGGTACACTGCAAGTGATGTGTGGCAAAAGATCAGGGTGAGAGCAGGTCAGCCCCACCATGCAGACCCAGTTTAAATCACTCCCTAGTTGCCCCATGAACAAACTACCTTTAGACACCTTTGCTGTGTGTTTTCCAGATCCTGAAGCACTTCTTTAAGTCTTTTCTGAACCTTTCCCATTTAGCCCATGTCTTCCTTGATGTTCACCAGATATGCAATGCAGCAACAGTCTCACTAATGCACATACAAATGCAAGGCCATCTCCTACACGTTATTTTCCTGCTTATTGCTGGCAAACATCCCTGAGAGATGCAATCATACTGTTTTTCTGAGGTTTTTTGTTGATTGCACCAGGGGAAGAATCACCATTTTATTGCTTCAAATGATGTCCACTGTCCATGTGACCTCTTCACTGTGTGACCATACTTGCTCTTCTGTTATCCTGTTGAATAACAGATATCAGATCTGTTGAATATCAGATCATCTGTTTCAAAACTTCTTTGATTGGTGCTTAAGCTTTATTTATGCCAACCCTTCAGCATACAAGTGTGCCTCTCCAGAGATATCTCCGCATATGTTTGCCTCTCCAAACTGCAACACAACAAAACTATTGCAATGTTTTCCTCCACCACCCAACCACATGTCTGTGATGAAAAGAATGCAGTTTAGACCTGGAGAGGAGGGTGCCAGAGGAAATAAGAGGTTCTGGATGCAATCTTGGGGCCTTGTAGGTTGACGTGAGTTCCAAGTTTTGTTTCCTTCAGTAAAGTGCCTCTGTAATTGTTACCCTGATATTTATATTTTCACTTATTAAATCTGTGCCACGTAATAAAATGTGCTATAAATTAAAGGCAGAGTAGGAGCTTTTTCATCTGTTCTCTGCTCCATGTCAGCCTCAGGATGTTGCATTATGGAGCCTTTCCTGGTTCACCAAGCCTCCTGCTCCATTATGTCAAAAGAGAAACTGGTGAAATATTCCCTTGTTATTAACTGTTAACGTCTGAGTTTTTTAAATTATTTTTTTTTTACACACAATGCTCTGAAATTGAAATCGGAGCTGCAGCACATTAGCAGCTGTTAACACATCTCTGTTAGCTTGTCCACCAGCCATGGAGCACAGATCCCTTCTGCTCTGCAGCTGAACCAAGCTCTGTTTCAAATGAAAGCACAGCTCGGCTTCAAAGCCTGCATCCAGAGCAAAGCTTCCTCAGCATCAAAGGTGTGGACAGGCCCTTACCGCGATGCACATCAGTCTCGACATCCAGATCCCAGTGAGGCTTTCCTAGGAGCTAATCAGGATTTGCATGAAAGCAAGAAATCAAGCAAAAGGCTTGCCAGGATTTAGACGCCGGATTTGAACTCCACATTATCTGTTGACTAAGCACAGATTTCCACCCCCAGATCCTGACTGTTTTTCCCCAGATTTATGGAGATAAGTGACCAGCACAAACATTGCCCATGTCTGAGAGTGCCCCTCTCTGCTTCTTTGCTTGCACCTGAAGAGCGAGGCATGGCTCATGTGAAGGTGGTGTAGAAGGGTGGCTCGCTTGGGTGGTACCTTGGGCTGGTGGCTGTCTCCTCAGCTTTTCACAGTTGCAGAGGCAGTGTGTGCTTTCAGGAACTGGCACTGGGAAGGGAATCGTTGGTATCCGAGTGCTCTTGTATCACTGCTAAAATCTCTGTAGCGTTTAAACAGGGTGGCAACAGCAGAATTGCCAGAAATGTCTCTAAAAGTTGAATAAAGAAAGTTGTCAGCTACCTGTAGGGAACTCAGGGGACCATAAAAATAAATATTAGGATATCCTTGGTGATATCTTAATGAAGATTTTTTATATGCTCAAACCATATGCCTAGCCTGGATCCAAATTCAGATCTGAGCTCTAATCAGGCTGTGAAACCCCTAAGTCCATGCTTCAATAGCTCCCTACTCAGGTTATGAAACCCTTGAGCCCTTGGGCCAGAGCTCCGCAGGATAAGTTGACTTGCTTCTTGTTTTCAGTTTAAAGAGGAGGTGCAATACAGCTGAGAGGGGCTTGGGAAGCTGCTGTTAATAATTTCTTGGCTGCTGGCCCTCGGCTGATATCAAGGTCCAGGAATGATGGGGAGAGAAAAGGAGGGGGTCTTCTCTCCACTTTGGCCTGTTCCCAGGGTCCAGCTTTAGGTGATAGTGACACCAAGACCTAGAAATACAGGGAAGGACGATGAGGACTTCTCCCTTACAGTTCCTCATCTCATGTCTCTGAGCTCTGTTCCAGCAGTGTGGCTGATACCAGAAGCCAAGACTGTGGGGAGGGTCTGAGTGGGGCAGCTGGGACCTGTGCCTCACTGCAGAGGAAAGATCAGTAAGTTCATCAATAGCTTAATAGCTTCATAGTGATGTTTAATGTATGAAGAAGCTATGTCCATTCTGCATCGCCTCCGAAAAGGCAGCGATCCATACCTGGTAAGTGGCAGCTTTTTTCGTTGTTGTAATTGCTTAGCAAGTGAGTATCTGAATCGATCCTCAGAAAGAGTACAGCTGTCAGAAGGACAGTGTAGTTCTTCTCCTTCTTCAGTTGTCATTTGGCTATTTATATAACGGGCCCATGATCATCTTCTCCTCCTTTCATATTTTCAGAGACCTAACAGGAAAATTTAGTCTGCAAAGGTATGGAAAAGAGTCCAGGCTGTGAATCCAAGTGAGTAAATTGGATCTGTGAATTTCACCAGGGAGCAAGCACCTAAAATGTGAGAAGTTTTTCAATGCAAAACCAACAAAGTCTTTTCATAAAGAGACTCCTAAGCTCTATGTATGTCATCTTTCATCTTTTCTTTGAGAATAATATAGAATTATAGAATATATATTAGAATAAAGAACATATATATAGAATTATATATATTAGCATTATAGAATTTAGAATAATATAGAATTATTACATAATAATATAGGATCTATGATTCTATGATTCTACTTTGGGAATTATAACACCTATATATCTCAGAAAGGGCAAAACCACATCACCTGAGATGTCTTGGTCACCATCATAAGGTAAGACTGGGAGGTATTAAGCAATGACATAAGAGGGAATGGGGGAAGAAGCATCAATGTCAGCAGGTGCTGTGCACAGCCTAAGTCCTGCTTGCTGCCCTGCCATCTCATGGTGCAGAGGTCAGATACTGCAATAAAACAGGGCAAAGGAGTCCCTAAGGTAGGCAGAATATAGCGGTGATCAGTTGGAGGAAAATTGTTTCAGCAGTACCTCTCAATGAGACCTAGCAGAGACACAAACTTTGCTGGTGGTTCTGATTATCCTGGAGAAAGAAAGATTTTTCTGTGGCAAAGGCAATAAATATGTGAAAGCAAGGTTCAAACAAAGAAGGATTTGCACTTAGTGAAGGAATCCCATTCACCAAGGTCCTGTGATAAGGTTACAGCATTATAAACCGTTGGTGTTAGAAGTGATACATGGGTGAAAATCAGTGTTTCAGTGATACCACTGACAGTGGGACATTTGATTCTGATCTGAAAAGCCACAGAGCACCAATAGGGTCACAGGACCACATGTTCATTCAGTTGCAATCTCCTATCAAGTATACACACACTGTGCAGGACGATTTGAGTCAGCATCCCTGGAAATATTTAAAAGACGTGTAGATGCGGCACTTAGGGACATGGTTTAGTGGGCATGGTGGTGTTGGGTTGACGGCTGGACTCGATGATCTTAGAGGTCTTTTCTAACCTTAATGATTCTATGATTCTATGATTTTTTCTTTTCCATCCCTGCAAATGTAGCCTCGGATCTGAGATGCAAGGGGTTGTTCCCTTTCCTGCAGCATTACTTTCAATGGGGATCCTATAGAATAATTGACATTCTTAATTTCTGTGTACCTTACAACCACTGAATGAGATATTCAGGGATATGTGTCCAACTCACTAAACTCCAGTGAGTTTGATTAGAAACAACTGAAAGAAAACCAACTAATTTTATTGACTGGACAGGGAGCGAGAGGCAGCTGACTCAGTCTTATCTATGCTTGTTCTGCAAGCCTAGGAAAACTGAAAGCCAGTGGCTCTGAATGCATACAGGAGTAGGCATGCAGGCTAAGAAAATGCCATTTCCTATTAGCTTTTCAGTGTAAGAATCACAGAATGGAACAAAAATAGCTGCCTCTGAATCAGCAGAAAGAATGCAATTGTAGCTTCAAATGAATCTGGGCAAGGGGGTGCTGTGAATCCAGGGTGCCAGGTATGGAGGAAGAACAGGTTATACAAGAATTTATATTAAAGCCAGTTAAATGGACACTACCGCAGCATCAGAGCTCTGCACCTTCCAGTGCCCTGATTCCAGCCATCAATCAGGAATGCAGGTTTTTAATTTTGTGAAAGAAAAATTCAGCAGGTACTCCTGTGATCAGTGTCTGATTTTAAGCATCCCTACATTTACGTACAGCAGAAGTATGGTGTTTCCAGGTAAAGCTTAATAATATCTACAAGAACACGAGACAAAGCTGAGAAAAGTGAGGCAATTAGAGACACTAGCAAAGAAGCAGGGAAGTTAAAGGCTTCTTTTTCTGTTCCTTCTGGTGCATTATTCTTCAACTATAAAAAATAATAGGGAAATTCCTGCTCTCAGGGAATTTTTATGGAGAAATCTGAATGTGGTCTTGAAAGAAACTCCAAGTTTCCAAAAAAAAAAAGAAAAATTATGGAGAAACCTGAGAAGTTCAAGTGCAGTAAATCAACAGGAGTTGATGATCTTCACCCAAGGGTATGGAAGGAAATGAAGTGTGAAATAGCAGAGATCTGAGTTTATGCAATCAGGGACCATACCAAGAGCCACTGAAATCAACGGAAAGACTCTCCATGCTTCTCTGAAAACTGGATCAGACCTTCCCAAATTAATTCAGAAAAACAATGACTACTCACGAGAAGGTGTTCATCACCCTTTCAGGTCAGATGTGGGAAGCACAGTGGGGTGAGGAGGGCTGTATCAGTAGGATCAGCCAGCTCAGGAACAACCCAGACCGTATGGAAAGCTCTCTGTAATTACAGAGCTCCATCTCGGCCAGTGCAATGCAGCTCTGCGGGAGCTGGCCCCGTAATATTGGGAATGACATGTGACACTCTGAGCATCAAGCCAAATCCTGCCACCCACACAGTGTGGTAAATGCTCTCAGGATCTGGCCTATCTCAGTGGCACCACTGTGTTTGCATGACTACAGGCTCTTGCAGCTCGGCTTAGCTCCCTGGCTTGCTAGATGTAGTACATCTGAAAGCTGCTCTTTCTTTCCCGAAATCACTGCTGGCAATCATTTGTCACAGCTAAGGACAACATCTCCCACTGCTTGGCGATAGGGCTTCTGCACAGACGATGCCTTATGGACAACTTCAAGTTTCCAAAACAGCATGAGTGCAGAGCACAGGCCAGGCTTCCCTTTTCAGACACCGAGAAGCAAACACTCCCAGCTGCCAAGGATTTTACTTTATTGTCATTTAAGTTGGCTCCTTCTGCAAGAGTCGCTGGCGGTCTCACAGTAGCAGGAGTTGAGTAATAATAGTATTTCCAGTATGCTCACCTCCAAGCAATGCTTTAGAGGAGAGACTGCTGGGAGAACAGGATGAGGATGGTTTGTATTGGCTGTTCCTTCTCTCTTTCTCATGTTTCCGTGATTCAGACTAGCATCAAACTACAAACTCCATCACTCACGTCCCCCCTGCAGATTTTCCATGTTGGCTCCACAGCAAGTGGGACTAGACTACCATTCATCAGTCCTCGGAGGTGCTGAGAGGGTCCTCTCATCTTGGAAATTCTGAAACAAAGTCATCCACCAGCTTTTCAACAGTGCCATGGCTTTACTACACAGGGGCAGGGGATTGATACATTTTTCCCTGAGAAGATTTCTCCAGGAAGTTTGCAAAACCTAGACTCACCAGGCTTCGCCCAGCTAAGTGCAGGACACTCCCTCTTCCTGGAACTTTCCTCATACTCAGAAAAATGCATAATAAATCAAGGAAAGTGTCTGGAAGCAGGGTAATGTCACAGAGCTCCAAAATCACCCCCAAACTCATCAACGTACCATCTGAAACAACCTCTGAATGCAATGTTAATATAGTCCCTGACTGCAGAGATCCAGTGCTCTTCTCCATTTGCTTCTCTGAGAATGCAAGGAGATCGTCCCCTACCCCCATCCTCTTCCTTAACGTTGGCCTCTACGTTTCCGAAATACTGCTTTTTCTAACTTAGAGGCAAAGTCACGCTGCTGTAGAGCAGGAACACCTCTGCTTTGTCGGTCGTCTGAGACAGCAGAGGCTGGAGAATGTGGTGTTTAAGAGAGTCCTTTGAAAGCAGTTCCCCACTCGTGGTGCTTACCTGGCCTTGCTTACTTAGATTCAAAGGAGCACTATGGTTTCTCGCCTGCTCTGTGATCAACCCTGGCAAAAAGATGCACCAACCGGCTCCATCTGCAATGCAATGCAATGCAACAGAACAAGAAAGGAGCAGCCAAGAAAATACATGCAAGAAATAAAGCCACAGGGAAAGGGGAGCAAGGCCAGGAGGTGACTGTGTTAATATATTGCTCACTGAAAGAAATAAAGACCAACGATACCATCCCACCTGGAAGTAACGGGTGTTGTGCGGGTGATTTGTGAAGGGCTGATCTCAGCTATTCCAAGCTGCAGTGCTGCATTCAGTGATGCAATCTGAGAGCTGATAGTGATTCAGTGTTTCCATTTTCTGACTTTCCTGGGAGCTGGGAGACTCTACTTGGAATTAATGCAAGTTGTCTTTCATTTAATTGCCTAGATTATTTTAAAAAGTAAAAAGAAAAGGAGGTATTTCTTATGGTAAATAATACTTCAGTCAATACCTAGATAGCCCTGACTAGGCTTCGATGCTCACAACTTATTGAAGAGGACTGGGAGAGAAGGAAAGACTTCTCATCATTATTGCCCCAAATTTTTCTTTTGCGGCTGAAAATGGTTTTATGTGACAGTGGAATGAAAGATCTTTTTTAGTTTGGTGATGGTTTTCTACCTCATAACAAAAAAGGGCAATGAAATTTTACACCACTAGACACAGCCTTACAGTTTCCAGGATATTTTGGACGAAATTGGTGGGCCTGTGTGATGAGAGACAACCAGAGACTTCATGAAGTCCATTGGAAATTAGGATGACTTATCTGTTTTCCACACAAAAAGGATCTGAGATCCACTATTCCCAGCTGTGCCACAGCCACACTTCTTAGGAACCCAGTCCTGGGACAGGACTTCACAAAACAGTTAGGTGCTTACATGCCTTTACAGGAAGCAGACAGTCAACCAGGCAGGAATCGGAGGCACGTAGCTGAGTTGTGGAGGGGAGCCTGCCAGTCAGTACAAGATGCTGAAAGATGGCATGGTGTGAAATTATGTCTCCGAAGACTGGGCCCTCAACAGACCCCAGAGTTAAGAACCTCTGTGAAGCTGAGGCTGAATTCTCCACTTGCCTCCCTGCCTATACTTGAGGAAACCTCATCCCAGATATGTCCTGTTTTTCTGCCCAGAAGGTCTGTCTGGGAGGATGGAGGATCGTGTACATCTTTGCAGTGTGTTTCTGAATTTGCAGCAATATGGCACCTGCCTTAATCCCTGGATCATAACGGAGAGTGGGGTGCAGTATGCAGTTGGTAGTTTAATGCTTCCCACCTGGGAAGTGGGATACCTGGATTCATCTACCACCTCAGTCTTTACAGCTTCAAACCCACCCATCTCACCTCCCAGAACAAAGGCCCAACCAACAGGCTATCATCTAAACCATGCAACAGAGATGGGCCAGAGACAGAGCAAGAGGGGGAGACCTGTCCTCTGTGCTCCCCTGCGAGAGACAGCCCAAGATTTCATGCACTAGCTCTTCTTGCACTAAAGAGCTATTAAAATTCATACAGAGAGCTTTCCAGGTGGGACGGCCCCAGATAGACCCACCAAGATCAAATACATTCAGACAGCTTTCCAGGCAGGACAGCCCCTGGACAGACCTACCAAGAAGATTTCCCCAAAGCCAAGGTCTTCAGGATTACAGGGTCTGTAGCTGTAGGGCAGGGAGTGATGCCAAAACTTCCAGACAGTCTCTCCTGGAGCCAAGAGCCTGGAAGAGTAGATATAATCTGGGCTCAGCTCCCAGGTACACAGCAGGGAGCCTGGAAGCTCGGAGAAGCCCAGCTAGAGCCAGAGTGCTCCGAGCATGATGGTTCTCTGCTGCAGGGCTTCGACTCAGAGCCTCGGCAAGGGGGACAGTCTCTAAGGGTGGGGAAACCAGGCCCAAATGCAAGCTGTCCTCTTCTGGACCTAGCCGGACCTGTACATGAATCAGGGAGCAGTATGCCTGCAGGACGATGACTTTAGTAACAGGTCTTCAAGTGGTCTCTTCTCCCAGCGCTTGCTGGAACAAGGAAAATCTCTGTCAGAAGAGCCTATTTCTTTTCACAGCCATCATGTTTTGGGAGTCCTGCAAGCAGAAATTTATTAGAAATTCAAAATACTTTTTGGTTTATATCCAGCATAGACGGAAATAAAATTTAAAAGATAAATAAATAAAAGATGAATTGGAAAAGAGGAAAAAAAAAATCTCTAAAGTTTTGAAACATTACCTTTTGCCAGAACAGTATCTGCTCTCGGCATGGGTGGAAGGAATTGACTAATTTGAACAAAACACTTTTTTTCCTATATGTTTCTAAATGAACTGATATAGTACTCCAAAGACAGAAGTGTGGGCTAGGTTCCTTACCAGTGTGTGTGAGTGCAGCTCCATTGACTTCTGGCAGGATTTCCCCAAAGCAAGTTATTCAAGAGTGAGTGCAAAACCCATCAGTTAAATTATTCACAACTACAGTCCCTGCTTTATTAGACTGTTTAAAAAAAAATAAAGAATAATTTATTTTAACTAATCACAAATTCAAATCACTTCACTGGAAAATGATATGCAAACAGCTCTAGTCAGCCTTAATAAGGTTTGGGAGGAAAGCCAGGCATTGATTTGGCCTCTTGGAGCTCTGATATCATGCTGGCCGCTGTGCCATGGTTATAGGAGTCAGAGATGCAGCATGCTGGTTTTTTCAGAAGTCTCTGCCAGCGGAGGAGACAGATGCCTTTTGGACTAACACCCACTGAACTCTAAGACACACACACGCACAGAGGAGTGTTTATTCACTTGTCCGCAGCTCTGTTGCTAAGTGGATGTGTTCACACTCTCTCTGCTTGTTTCATTAAGTCTGACATATTGTTGTGCAGACGCAGCACTCGGCATGCTGCAAAAAAGTGGCTTTCAGATAAGGTGAGTCCTTTCCGCTGAGCTCTGTGTGAATTTGGTAACTCTTCCATTCACGCAAGGAGGGATTAATAACAGTGACTAAGGCAAGACGCGACCAGGCGGGCAGTGCAGGCTTCCCTTCGTGTTTTTCTGTTTAGAAGTTTTTCCTTCCCATTCTTTGACAGGTCTCGACTGCGATGAAAAATTACATCTTTAATTGAAACGCAGGCTCCACTAGCAGAAAAGAAAGGAGATCTTGTGGGACAAACACAATACTTGGAGGCAGGAGATGTTAGTCCAGGTTCTGGCTCTCCTACAGCCTGCCTGTATGATCCCTAACAATTCATCTGATACCTCTGTGCTTCTGTTCTCCTAGTAAATGAGAAAAACAAATTGCAGACTTCCTTCCTCTCTTGAATTTGTTTAGCCTGCAAGACTCTTTGGAGCAGCCAGTGTCTCCTATTACACGTAGATACAGGGCCTTCCCCAACAGGTTGCAAACTCAGAGAAGATTCCTAAGTGCTACCATAATAATAAGTCATTTATCCCCAAACTCCCTTAACAGGTTATTGTAGATAATAAATAAGGGCAAGACTGACCTTTACCGAAAGCTGAAAACTTTTTGAAGATTTAAAAATCATCAAAGCATGCCAGGACAAGAATGTCAATTCAGCTCCCTACAGAAAAAAAGACAATTATCTCCACTTTAGAGATCGAAAACTGAACAGGAAGGATAAGTGATAGTTTCCCAGTTCCCAGTTCCCTGTGGAGTTTCTGGGAATTAAACATAAATCTCTGTTACAGAGCTCTTACTAACTGGTTTCTTCTTTGTATTTCAAAACAAAGCAAGCCAAACATTTCCCCCAGGTTCCCAGCAAAGTTGGAATGAGAGTGAAGTGTTTTCTCCAGTACTTCAATTATTCTTTGTTAAGAAATATTTATAATTTCTAAATTCAGCCATTTTTGGTTAAGAAAATGCTTATGTATCAACCACAGGGCTACTCTTCTCCTATTACTAAATGAGACTGCAATTAAAAGAAAAGCAGTTTAAAATCTTATACCTCAGTAGTAGAATATGTGTATATTTCAATGTATGTGTATACATACACTGAGAGAGAGATATATTCTCTAACTTTGAACTGCAAATATTTATCAAGCACACTAAATATTGTAAATGAGTACAGCTCCTGCACTCTTTTTTTTATGAATAACCCTTACAGAATAATATACATGAATCTTGCTGTATGTTTAGACTTCTCCTGTATATTAATTTCCTGAATAGGGCATCATCTCTGTCAGAGTCACAAAGCATCTTTTACATTGCTAGGTTCCACCACGCACATTACTATAATGTGGTCAGGAACTATGAATTTTTTAGGTACCATTCAGGGGGCATTTTATATGCATATTTCATGAGAGGAGGGGTTGGGAATAATATTTTTGGCAGACACTTGCCAGGATATGGATGAGATTCAGGAGAAGATGGCTTTTCATATAAGTAGTCAACTCCACTCAATTTAAACCATGGCTCTTGGGAAGCATTTAAAACACAGAGCTTAAATGGAGCTGCACTGTAAGCAGTACAGAGCAAACTGTCCAGAGTGTGTGTATGTATATATATATATTTATATATAGCCAGATGCTCAAGGTCAAACGCACAGAGCTAGCCATTTGGGGACTGAAACTATGAAGCAGTTTGCTGAGACAGTTCGCTGTTCAGAGCTGCTTGCCCCTGAGAGGCTGCTTGATACTAAAACTTGTCCTTGGGGTGAACTACGGGATCTAAGTTACTGCAATAGCGCCAGTGACAAGGCACATCTGAGGAGCTCAGGCAGCAGATGCAGAGAAAATAATAGTGCAAGTTGCTTGGGGATTAAAGTGTAAAGCCAGCTATCCTCGTACAGCTGCGCGGGACCTATCACACTGAGACATCTTCCTTCCCAATGAGCTACAAAGCTCTGACCCTTAGGTGCACACACAGCTATGTGCTCAGGCACAAGCACAATAATCCATCTGTGCCTAGAGTCAGCACCTCGTGAGCAAAATTGTGGGGAAAAAAACTTTACGAAATAGGCTCAATGCTCGGCATTAGCACTTAGGAGTACCTGGTGCATGGGAGCAGCTAGTCAGGGCTTGGGGATGGCACTGAGTACACCAAACCAGAAAGCAAACTTGTCTTCTTAAGGTAGTCAGTGGAAACCAGATAGATGGAGAGGCACACACATTACTCAGAAACGGTCACAAAAATGGAGGGAATGACTCCTCAGGACACTGCGAGGCTACAGGAATCCTCATAATCAGATCCACCTGAGCTCCGTCAGGGTCCTGTCCAGACAACTTCCTATCCTGCCCTAGGCACTTGGCTTTTGGCCTGGCCCTGAGTAGACTCATCCTTGCTTTTTAGACCATTTACTATGCAGTCAAAAGATGGAAAGAAATGGAAAAACTTGGCAGTCTGTATCCATTATTAACAGATTTTGGATATAAGTAATCTGAATATGGTTCCAAAGCCCATATTCATCCTGCTTAACTTTAGGCACACAGCGGAGCCACAAAAATTAGTAGCATAATTGCCTTCAGCTCCTCTATAATCAGAATAAAGACACAAGCACTTACAGAGGCAATATGTCTCTTAACTGGACTGGATTTTTTCGCTTTCTTCATTAAGGGTAGTGGAGCATTTCCATCTTTCTGTGATCATTGCTGATTTCAGCCTTCTTAAACTTCCCCAGTCCTGCCAGAAAGTCCATCTTGGATGCTCTGGGCTATTTCTCGTGAGATTTTTCTCTCTCAAACACTTGGATTTATTTTCACCTCTTCTCCAATCATCACCTTTACTTCATTAATGGTCTGGATCCAACCCAACCCTTTCCCAACTCCATTTGGCCAAATCCAGTTTAACCCCTGTTATCAAATTCAGCTGTAATTTCTGTGTGGGACAATAATGGTTTATCAAATCTACTTTATCTGGTTGATTTCCCAGAAAGAACTGGGAATTTAAAACTCTCTGTTAGTATAAGGCCAAATAAACTGCAGGTCAGCCACAGATTCTTACTTTGTGGGGCAGTTTTTTCACAAATTCACTTTCTAAAGATGGTGAAAGCAAGTTTATGAGCAGAGAACAAGCTAAGTGTACCATTAAAATGGGCTGCTAAGATTAGTCCTGTACCATTTCAGCTTGCTGGCAAGCCCTCCCAACAGCTCCCTCCAGGAGCAGTCAGAAACCAGAAAGCATCTGCCTTGGGACCAGTCAGTCATGCCTGCATCCGATCCTGGCGCCTGTCCTGCTGAGAAAGGGGGCTTGTCTTCACTAATTTCATGATGTCACCATTAGAAGAGTGGGAAGCAATATCTCCATGAATAATAATATACCATGAAGGGCAATCAGTGCTCAAGAACTACGTCCTTGATCATCGGCCAGCCAAGCAACCTGAAGAGCTCTCCTCCTCATTGCATAGAGAAACGAGTTATTGATTTGCACATTGTTACAGAGGGCAGTTCTTAATCATAATTAGGCCACTGTGAAAAGTCAAAGCATTCAAATCATGTGAGGGCTTTCACCATTGCAATCTGGCATCCATATGTTCAATGGCAACTCAAGCAGACTGCTTTAATTTTTCTGTAGCTTTTTTCTCTGAAGACTCAATATCATTTACCCCTTTAAATATGTCAGTTCTGTGATTTTGGATATGCAGCCCCATATTGTCTTTCAGAAGTCTAAGTTAAAACACAGCACTCTATTTTGATGCACTATACAATAAGAAATCCTCTCTTTAAGAAAAATAAGACATGACAATCACCATTGTATTGTGAGATATTCCCACAAACTTGCATGTTTCGATCTGAATATAGGTTACTTCAGAACCTGACCAAGTTTCTTAAGTAAATTCTGAATAAAAGTAAGAGTAGCCAAAAATACTTTTAGCTGATTGCTAATCTAGGGCACTGAATACATCCTTCAGATATTCCCAGACATCACTCAAATATTTCTAGCTGAAACGTTTAGTGTTTATGTTCATCTCAGGTTCGGTTAAGAAAATTTGAAAAAAACTGTCTAACTAAAGTCTCCTCCTGAAAGGAGTCTAAAAGCAGTTGGCTTTTGGCAGTGGAGATCGGTGCTTATTCCCTTTCATCAAGGAAAAGGAACTATATCAGTGAAAGAGTGATGGGGCTCAAGCGCAAATGGGCTTCTGTTGGCCTGAAGTATATTTACTCTAAAAATTAGATGTAGTTTTCAAATTTTCAGGTGGCCAAGGTCTGAAACCGTCTTATAGTAAGAATGGTAGCAAAATACCTTGGTGTTAAGGGGAAGGATAACCGTTTTATGAAAGGGTTGAGACTCTTTCTGACAGAAAGGACAGGATTCCTTAAACCCTGCAACACAGGTGGTGGCTGCCTCCCTTCGTAGGCCATGGGAACCGGGAGACTCCTCCGGGGCACTGGTCCTCTCAGCCTAAGGTAATGTCTAAAACAGGCTTCAGAAACCACTTCCCAGACATACCAGTTTCTTTCCACTGTCTATAAAGCGAGGCTAGTGTGACTAGGTTAGATGGACAGAGCTACACCATAGGCGTCAGATGATATGAATCCCATCAATGGGGCAATACTTAATTTCTTTCTATTGGACATATCAACTTTTTATCCAAATGTAAAGTTTGAAAAACACCCTGTTTTGTCTGAGATCTGGAGTACAAAGTAGAACTGAAGATGACATCATGTATTACAGGAGAAAATGTATCTTAGCTTGTCTGAAAATCACTGGAATACATCAAATTCATCAGTTCTGCTTTGGGCCTTTCTGCCCCGAGTTCCTTCAGCTTCCAAATACCTCCCCAGGTGTCCTGCAGTGCACATACCCCAAGTCCCTTGCTTGCAGTGCTAGCCAGCTTTTCCTCAGCAGCACATCACTCAGTGAATCCAGTAGGAAGCAGGAAAACAAATGTCATTTTTTGCATACGCTTTTGAATCACATCCCACTGAGGATCTTCTGTTGCCTCTGTGAGCTATATGAGCAAGGCTGAGATAAGGTCATTGAAAGGATAAGAAAACAGAGATTATTAATTTATGCCAGCCTAAAAGCCCCAGCAATTTTTTAATGTAAAAATGCTAAAATGGGATGAGATCAGGGACATATACTTTCAATGCAAGAGATTTTTTTAGTGATCCAAAGCCTTACTTAACAATAAAGAGTAGAGTCTTAAAGCATCTCAGACTCCATTTGAATGGGCAAAATATTAAAAACTGCCACATTCACCATCAGTTCCTTAGAAACTAAGAGCGGGAAGTTTCAACTATGTGAGAGCTTAAGGCCACTGAAGGATTGAAAAGCCCTGAACTAGTCTTAAAACTCAGTTCCTCTGGTAGGATTCCTGGCAGAGTCTGTGTAGATAGTTATGCTACATGACGTCTTACTAGTAACATCTCCAGCTCTTCATGTTGATGAACTTCATGACATGACAACCCCTCTCCCTGACCCTGAAAAAAAGATAGTACTTAACATAATCGTGCAAATTTTTATATTTATGGTCATGCCAGCTTGGCTTAGATGATGTCTTCACAGCTCTTCAGCAGCTGATAGATCATGTGTTTTACCACAACAGGCCCTTTACAGCAGGGTGTTGGCATGATAGAGTTTTTTTTAATACAAATTGGAAGTGCCACCTCTTTCACAAGGCCTCAGTCTTGTAAATACTGAAAAGACAAAGCTGAAAATGCCTTGTTCTCCTGAAATCTCTAAGCATATAACATTATGCTCTACTCCAGCATGGATAACCAAATTGCATTCCTGATTTCCTCATGTGAAGCTCAAACAACCCATGGAAATAGAAGAGCCTGCTCCTGTGTTATCATAATGAATTACATTTGTTAAGCCTGCTTTAGCAAATTAATTGATTTGATAGGATTTAGAAGGACAAAACTTTCCAATTTCTTCTGGCATTTTACCTCAATGCTGCCACATCCAAAAGACCCACAGAGAGCAGAGGAGTTAAAATGAGGGACAGCAGAACTTGCTTCTCCCCTGGCTTCCCATCCCCTGCAAAACCAAGAACCATTCGGCATGGCAGCATCCCCTCTCCTACCCCCAGCCCGAAATACTATGAATAAGGACCACAGTTCTCCGTT
>NW_008824359.1:5247069-5252765 GCF_000699105.1 Pygoscelis adeliae | reverse complement strand
TGAAACCACAATCAAGCTTCGATCTCTTCAGCACAGCATGCTCCACATGCCAATCTACATGTTTGTTGAAAAAAATGATTCTGCTGGAATAAGTTTCTATTATAAGCTCTCACTGTATACATTTTTTGGAGTTAGTATATAATTCCTGCACCAGAACCCAATATCTTTTCTGTTTTACAACTGCACATAAATACAACTGCCTTCCATCTAAAAAAAATAAATATTCACAATGCCTGTTCAGTTTGCCTTCTCGCAGCATCTCTCTCCCTCTGTCCAAATATAATCACACTTTCTAACCCCAATCACTCATGGAAGGGAGAGCCAAACAAATCTCACATTCATAAACTCAGATGACAGCCACCCTGAGCCATAGGAATAGCACTGAATTTATTGGAGCCGTTAGCGCAGTACAAAGCAACTGGAGTAAACAGCGACTTCCAAAAGAGGCAAAGTTATTTGGAGCGGCTCCAGCATGCAAATGGCAGAGACATTGATAGCTGTAGCAATTATTATTTCCTTTCCCCACACCCTTTTCCTTTTTGCAGTTTGGCCAAATGAATTTCTCCGCAGATGCTGGAGGCACTGGAATCTGCTGAAAATGATGGTGATTTCTATGGCCACCCTCAGGTTTTCAGTACAAGAATGAAAAAATATCTATCTTACTCATCGCTATGAATCCACGGTGGGAGCAGTGTTTGGCCCAATGACATGTTCACTGGATCTTGGTTTCTTCTTGGAACTGGTGAAGCAGGTTGTCTGACCAAATGATTTGTGAACTAATCGCTGCCTGTGTGAAGCAAGTAGGAAAAGGGCCAATTTGTCTGGAATTAATTTTTTTAAAATAACTGAGCTCCCACAAATATGAGCTGAGCCCAGAAAGATGTCTTCAAGGTTAAAGCGCAAAATTGGAAAATAGGATAATTATTACTATTGGTAGTATTGTTCCTGCTCTTAGCAGCCTCACACCCAAACCAGAAAGCTGTTAAGACAGGAGTTGTGCAAACACTGAACAGAAAAATAGTCCTTGCCCCAAATAACACACAGTCTTATGCAAGAGACAGAGAGACTGACAGGGAAAGTACAGGGACACAGTGAGCAGTTGGTAGCCTGAATGAGACAAATGAGATGGACTCTGGAGTCACCTTCTTTTTCCATCTGGTCTGGTTTCTTTACACTAGCAGACCTTTGGGTCAGAGTGTCTCTTTTTCTATGCATTTATACAGCTCCAAGCATCGTCTCTGGTCTGACAGAAAATTTGGGGAAGCTTTCAGCAAGTTTCTAAGTGAAAGGTATGCAAATGGATAAGACAGTCAGCCTGGCCTTGTTTGTGACCTTTATTCTCGTGTTAAATTCATATGTACAAGGGATTGTGCCATATGTTTCCAGTCAGCCCTCGGACATGGGATTTTATACGGGCAGGGAAGAGATTATGCTGAGAGGAGCGGGAGGTTTCAACAACAAAGGATGCTGCAGCTGATGCTTTTGGCTTAACTGCTGAAATTGTTAGGTTTCTTTTGTGCTAGCAAGAAGAGGAAAGCTGGCCTAGTGTGACAAGCTGAAACATTTTTTAGTTTGATATTTTGGACACAAATCTGAGTGTGAACCAGTGGGCTGAGCACTGAACCAAGACCTGCCTGATACTGTTTAAGTTTCTAGCTCTTCCCGATATCTTTGAGGGGATTTGGCAATACACATGCACGTTCCCATGGTGTTTTGCCCTACCTGGTACTTCTGCCTATCATTGCACTTTGTGGGTTTGTTGCAACCCAGACAGCACCAACCCAAGATCTGTTGCACAGTTAAACCCTTTCAAAGATTTCTGGGCCAGAGGCAATTGTTTCATGGATCAAAGACCTAACATGCATTTATTATCCCCTTTGTAATGCATTATTAATTGACATCCTAAAAATCATCCATAGCACTTCAAAATGTTGCACACAAGAGCAATATAAACATTTCATTCCTAAAACCATCATAGAAGGTATATGACACCACACAATCCTATAACACAGTAGCTTAATGCAACGTTAACTCAGAGAGTACCTTAATGGAGCAGATTGTGGACATAATTAGCAACACCACCACATGCTTCAATACCAGCTGTGATCTTGCGTCAAAGATTTATAAAGACCAGCCTGTTAACTTGTTCCAGGATAAAGGCCAACATTGTGTAATGCAGTACCTGGGGGGGGATGAAGTTGATGGAGGCAGAACAGAAGATTTCTACATCAAAGGGGTCGTCAGCACCTGGGCAAGTGTTATCCACTCAGCTTGTTTTATACTTTTACCAGATTCAAATTTTATATGGGTTGTCTGTCATCAGGAGGCATTTCAACTGCAAAAACAAACTGATCTCTCCTGAAGAGGTCAGCTCAGAATCCAATTCAGCTCACCATCACCCAGTGGCTTTATTCTCATTTTAAAACTGGTTGTAAACATATTCTGGGAGGATTTGTGACTTCAAGGATTTTCTTTCAACATAGGAAGCTGCTGTCTGTAATTTTCAAAGCTATTTATCAGCTAGATACAAGCCAGAAATTTGACAATGTAGTATCATCTGGAGATGTTCCCATTGGCATGTTGGCAGTCTTCTGGCACCATCCTCATGGGCTGCAGCAACAGTTGATAGCGAGTCCTACAAAAGATCACCACCTAACAAGGAGAAAGACTTACAGTGGCCGATGACTAACTTCAGACGAGATATGCCTTTCTATCACCTATTTTATCTCCCAGGGCTATAATGGGAACTTGGCTCAGATGCCGACATTTACATGGTGGAGCTACAGAGTCAGGTGGAATGAATTCCAGGTTCAGGGTCAGGCTGCCTTGCTGTTTGCTGTGAGTAACCCTGAGGGGCCTCTAAAGGCTGAGAGTTATCAGCCATGACAGTATGGGTTTATACGTGCAACCGTGCCATCCTCAGATGGATGCGTGGGCCTCAACATCCTAAGCGCACTCAGCAGACCCATATCTTCCATGGCACACCCAAGCCTGCCCTTTTCTCATCCCTGATTACTTGTCCCATATAACTCCTCCAGGCAGACCCAGTCTCCACTCTTAATTTTTGTCACAGTCTCAAGCTATTCCTGTCTCCCTCTCAAGGCTCTTGGTCTCAGTCTCCTGGTAGTCCTCACAGTTGTGTTCCTAGATGTCCTGTTTCCCATGACCCCTAAATCTTCTCAAGCAATGAGGTGCAGAATTTCCTCTCTCAGCTCCTTTACCTATATGTCTTTTTTTTTCCTCCTGAAACGTCCGTTCCTCCCCTGTCTTCACCTCAGATCCCCAGTGGATTGCATACGCAGTGTTTTTCCATATCTAAGATTCTTGTACTAATCTGTTCTTCATCTTTTCATTCAGTCCCAGATTATGTTCCCTTTTCAGTTTAATATGGTAACCTCTTTGCCAAGCCTGAATTTCACACACACAAAACAGCAGTTCCTCCCTCTCCTTCCACATCTTCTCCCTTCTCCCACACACATCTTTGCTCCCAGAAATATTAGAACTATTTTTGCTAAAGCTTAAAAAAGAGATTCAAAAATTATAGTTCCAAGAGGTGAAGTATGACAGTATTACAAGCACCAGAAAGCAAGGCCATAAAGGTCAGTCAACTTAGAAGTAGCGGTACGTATCCTAACTAATGCATGCATAAGGATTGCAAATACACACACATACACAGAGCCTGGCTTTGCTAAACAGACTTAGAAAAGGTGGCTGAAAACAACCTGACTAGCTGTAGACCTGCAGGTGTTCAGGCACTGTTTTAAAGCCACCTTTTACATACTTGCAAGAGGAACAGTTTTAATCAAACCAATACTGCAAGAAATAAACACGTCCTTTAACCACTAAAAGGTGCCTGTGCAGTTTGTAAAAGTCACCAGCACCTTGAAACCATTTGAAATTCTGCCCTCATCATGTTTCCCCTTCAGCGAAGTAGTTGCTGAGTTAATGGGCAAGATTGCAGTCAGTCAGGGCTAGCGTGGTAGGAAATACGAGAAGCTACTTGACCAACAGTAGGCAGGTCTTCAAACTATACCTCAGGTGAGATTTCCACTGAAAATTCCACTCTCCATATTCATAATCCCCATGTGCCGTCACTCGATTCACAAGTATTAAATTCTTCGCTCATATTTAAAAAAATGTATTATTGCCTTCACAAACAGCAACATTTTTAACATAACTATGCACTGGAGAGTAGTTTTTATTGCCTAGTTCCTGTCACTAACATCCATATACCTTAGAAGCCATTAAAATCTGCAAAATATATCAATTCATCCTCACTTCAAGGGAAAACTATTGCAAGCAGGACTAGAAAGGATGAGCAACACTTGTTTCTATGTTCATCTATACACTGGACTGTTGTTAAGAAACTTTACTCTGTTGACAACAGACTCTGTCATCCCCCCTTCCTTTCTCATTTCCAAAAGCCCATGACTCCCAATGGTAAATGACTCCCAACCACAAATGTTTGGGGTCAGTGCAGGAATAACCAAGCACAGTCCTGAAGATCCCTTTATACCAGACCATTTATGTTGAGCTGTTCTTCAGAATTTCCACAGGGAAGAGACAATGAGGAACAAATATGCTCCCATCCCTTATCTTCAATGTATATTTCATAGAATCATAGAATCATAGAGTAGAATCATAGAATAGTTTGGGTTGGAAGGGACCTTTATAGGTCATCTAGTCCAACCCCCCTCCCATGGGCAGGGACATCTTCAGCTAGATCAGGTTGCTCAGAGCCCCGTCCAACCTGACCTGGAATGTTTCCAGGGATGGGGCATCCACCACTTCTCTGGGCAACCTGTGCCAGTGCTTCACCACCCTCAGCGTAAAAAATTTCTTCCGTAGATCTAGTCTAAATCTATCCCCCTTTAGTTTAAAGCCATTCCCCCTTGTCCTGGTGCAACAGGCCCCACGAAAAAGTTTGCTGCCATCTTTTTTATAAGCCCCCTTTAAGCACTGACAGGCTGCAAGAAGGTCTCCCCAAAGCCTTCTCTTCTCCAGGCTGAACAACCCCAACTCTCTCAGCCTTTCTTCAGAGGAGAGGTGTTCCATCCCCCTGATCATTTTCGGGGCCCTCCTCTGGACCCGCTCCAACAGGTCCGTGTCTTTCTTCTGCTGAGGGCTCCAGAGCTGGACGCAGTGCTGCAGGTGGGGTCTCAGCAGAGCAGAGTAGAGGGGCAGAATCCCCTCCCTCGACCTGCTGGCCACGCTGCTTTGGATGCAGCCCAGGATACAATTGGCCTTCTGGGCTGCGAGTGCACATTGCTGGCTCATGTCCAACTTTTCATCTGGACTCATCCCATTTAGAGCCAAACTCTCATGAAACAATAAATTCCTTATCCAAACATTCCTTTAGGTTGAGTCCATGGAAAAAAAAAATTAAAAAGAAAAACTTTACAAGATTTCAGGCTGCAGCAGCCTACTGTGCTGACCGTTGTCACAGAGTAGTGTAGGTTAAAAGAGACCCTTGCTGGAAGCGTATGTCACTGACTCAAGTGCAACTTGTTGTTCAGCCTGTCAAGATACTACTGAATGGCATCCCTGTCTTCCACTATACCAGTCACTTTCCCTAGTTTCATGTTGTCCATGATCTTGCTGAGGTGTTTTCTGTCGCATCTTCAAAGATTAATGAAGATGTTCAAAAGTATCAGTCCCACTATTGACCCCTGAAGAAAACTGTTAACAACTGATCA
>NW_008824359.1:5240747-5247017 GCF_000699105.1 Pygoscelis adeliae | reverse complement strand
CTACCTTGCAGTCCATCCATCCAGTCCACATGGCTGAATTTACAGTCATCTCATCATAGTGTCATTGCTTCCTTTTGTTCCCCATCTCTCTGTCCATCTGTCATCTCTTCTGTATTTAGATAAGCTTCCTGTGGAAGGCTCTATTTTTCTGTTCCATGTTTGCACAGTGCTTAGCACAGTGATATACTAGCATGGAAGTACAGCTCCTGAGGAGCAGAACAAAAGAAAAAAAAAAACATAACAAAATTGTTGAGTTTGGGCTTTTTTGTATTGCTTTAGGAAAATTGGAAAAAGAAGCTTTGAGGTAATACAAACCAGAGTAGCAACTGTTGGTTCAGCTCATATCCAGACCTCTGAAGCATTAGAAGCTATCAGATACCTTGCCTGTTGTAAAGATGCTTGGCATCCTAGGAAGTCAGGAGCTGGCTTTAAATGACTTGGGATGTCTTTACCTCTAGAGTTTTCTGTTACGATTCCACATCTGCATCTGATAAGCATTAGCATGTATCTTCGTACCTGTCAATTGCAAGGCCTGACACTGAGTTGTGCCAGAAGAAAGGTTGTTCATGCAGTTTTTCCAGTCCAGTGATGGCAATTCCTGAAAGGCTGAGTAGCTGCTTGCTCAGTTACTGGCAGCCCACGATGGGCAAGAGAGTACTCTGGGTAGCATTGAAGAAAGAAGTCGTCCCAGGAGTCCTTTGGCCAGATCAGGTGATGCTCATCTGATGTTCCAGGTCCAACATGCAGTTCGGGACAACACCCTTTGCTTAGCCAAATGCCAAGTTCAAAGTCTATGACATTTCCCTATCATTCTGCAGTAGTAAAAGCCTGGATCCACTTTACCTCCTGCCAAACTAGCAGCACTAAGGTTACATCTATATAACCTAAATACTGCCAGGGCACACTCTCTGACCCTGAGATTAACTGGCACACTCTGGTCATGCCCATATTACTAAATTCCCTTACTTACAAAACAAGGTTATTCAATCATCTTGCCTATAGGAAATGGACCACAGATACCAATGTCATGAGTCCAGAGAAGTAAAAAGGCATAAATCCTACTTTTTGACATGGTATATATGTATGTATATATTATATATGTATAAAACCACCAAAATCAAGAGTTAAGTCTTTGAATGCACTCAGCATTGCTGATGATGCAGCTGACTTCAGCTAGGGCCATTAACTTAATGCTGAGCACTTTTGCCTCAAATAAAACAGTTCAATACAACTATTTTGGGAGAAAATGCAGGCGTAGGACTCAGGTACTTTGAAAACCTATTCTAGGCTTCATCTCTCTTCCTGTGAGAAGGAACAAGTCAGATCATTATTTGATGATACTACTTTTCTACTTAGCAAGCACTATTAGGATAATAATCTACTAAAATATATAAAGACCATGAAAAGCGGAAAGCACTGGCAATGTTATCTGTTGTTGTTATTATTATTTTGTTATACAGGTATTAATTTTGGATTTGGTCCCCAAGAAATGAAATTTAGAAGCACAGTTATAATAGGCAAGAGAATTTGTCCAGTTCATTCCGGAAAGTTCAAGAGTAGCAAAGTGTGAGACAACAGCTATTAGGTATTATCTTCAATAACTCCTGAAACATAGGTGAGATTACAGACAACGAGATCAAATTCAATGCCTATCTTTGGAAAAAGGAGGAAGAAGATGACTTTGACACTTGTGTATTGGTTGGCTCAACATCCAGGACAATTCTCAGGACAAATCTTGGAATCTTAAATATTTTTTTCTTCGTTAAAATGAAGCTTAAAAAGATTTGTATCTCAATTTGTAAAATCACAGAAAATTACAAAACGTATCTGAGACGAATTTGCAAGAATAAATCAAGCCAAGCAATTAAATATCCATTTATAATAGGCTAAAAATCTGTATGTCATATCTAGACTTTAATAAGGTTTTTGACATTGTCTTATACGAGCTTCTCATGAACAACCTAAAGAAACATAATGTAGATAGGACTACAGTAAACTGGGTGTGTTCTGTTCATACTCACAAAGCAGTTAGTAATAGTCACAGTCAAAGTGGAAAAATATATCTAGTAGATTTCCTCAGGTATCTGATCTGGCTCTGTTCAATATACTCATTAATGACCTGAATCATGAAACAGGTTTACAATTTCTAGAAAGTTTGCAGTTAATGCTGTTTTCAGTTTGGTGGTGGACAGATGACCAGCTTGCTAATCGTCATTATTCATCTCTTTCCTTTACTTTATTGTAATTCAACACAGATGATTATGGCAAGCAAAAAAAAAAAATAAAAATCATGTATTTAAAATAGAATATGCACTGCTACCAAACACAGGGTTTTAGGCTTATACTGCAAAGTATTTGTACTGTCCATTCATTATGTCCTGAATAAACACAACTGGTTTTCTATGCTGCAATATTTTTCCCCGGAGATTTCCAAATCACTCTTCAAACACAGCTAAACAATTTCGCAAACCCTTCATAGATTTTTAAATCTGAAGGGAACCATTTTAATCATATCACCTTATCTCCAGCCTAATACATGAAATATATTAATACATGAAAACAGGTTCAAGACATCCTAAATTTTTTAAAAAGAGCAGCAATTATCTGGGATTGATGTAGTCATCTTCCTCTCAGGCCACCACCCTAGAATCTTCTTCTGCCATTTCCAATTTACTGAGCTGGGCATGGATTTAAGCCATTGCTGACCCTGGAAGAAAACCACAGCTACGCTACAGACTGGTTTAGATTTAGGCCAGGGAGTACAGGCTCCAACTTGAAATGCAGAGGTCAAACTTCAGTAACCAGAAATAATCTTCAGAGCTTTAAAATGGCAGGGATCCAAAGAACCAGCTTTCTTCTTGGTTTGATAAATGCTGCCCAGAAGTAAATCCTAGAGGATTTGTGAGTTTTTCACATATCTGGAGGCATGCAACACCTTTGTCAGCTCTGCAAGGCAGAAATTTTCTAGCAAAAGCCAGCACTGAGGACCTGAGCTGCCAAGCTGAGGCACCTTTGAAGACATGGAGATGGGAGCTAGTGCAACGTAAGTGTGACGGGCAGATTCATGACGTACTAGGGTCCCGTTACTCTGTCTGATTGCCACATGAGACTGGAAGACAGATATCACGCTACCACGCTTTGCATGTGCTGGGAAGTGAGAGGTCCAACAGCTTTCAGTTCTCACTTCTGTTTATATTCTCATAATCACAACTGAGAAGATAACACAGAAGCAGCAAGATTATTTTATGTTTAAGGCAGGTTTTGAGTATGAGGTTGGGGAGCAGTATTTTTGGGACATTTCTAAAAAGGGAAAAAACCTTCCTGATGATCCTGGTAAAGGGCAGCCTACAGTAAGAGAAATCCCTGTTCCCCTCCATTCCTTGTCATCCCTACTGCCTTCCCCACAAATTTCCCCCTGGTTAAAGTGCTCACTGGAAACAGGCAGGACCTCAGATTTACGTCTCATCTGAGCTGTGGCTTTTCTGAGCACGATAATGTTCGGTTAACACAATACCATAACACTAGATCGGGTATCATCTGAGGAGGAAAACGTGCCACCTCTGGAGGCACAAATATAACTTCCTCAGCACCTGGGTGTTCTTGGAGAGCTCTTACTTACTAATTTGGTTTTTAATATATACAGCTATTCAACAATGACAGAGGGGGGCCACTGGGTGTTAGAAGAAAATAAGAAACCTTAGCTGAGCAGAGACATGGATTCAAAATGGATATCAAGAGTAGCATGTCACACAAGACTCAGAAAACTCAAAAGCCTGCTGGGATTTGTTTTCCTCGCTGACTAAATGAGGTGACATGGAGGGAGGGTCCTGCTGGAAATCTAAGCAGGGGATTCAAACTTCAAGTCAAGGTGACAGCATGGAAAAACAAACCCAGGTATGAGAAAACTCCTCTGTTTTCAACTGAAGGTTTGAAGATTGCTTGACTCTCCCCAGTTATTATTGTTACCTCTAACATGAATTGGTCTGGTTTTCTTGTCTTCTGCAAAGTCTGATATGCAAATCCCATAGGAGAGACAGTGTCTCTATCCCAAAGAACACAGGCAAGCTCTGCTCCATCAGGTTACTCTTTCCTCTCTCAAGTCCCCATGCTATGTGTCTGTATGAACTGCAGAGCAGCAAACCTACTGCAGTAACCTCAGAGCACCTTCTGGGAAGATATTGGTTTCTCCTGCTATCCCGTTCCTTTCCAGACTCAAACAAGGAAGTGAAAAACCAAGGAAAATATAAAAATCAGTGAACCTTGCTGCGGATACACACTTGGGACTCTTATAGCCTTAAGTGAGATGTGTGTTCGTACATATCTGAAGCCATAATAAGATCCTTCCATTATTGTGAAAGGAGCTTGTACTGCAGAGCTTTAATCCAGAGTCAAATTTGGATGCACACTCTCAAATTATGCAAATCCAAGAGTTTTGTTTTGCGTTATTACACAACTAGAAGGCTGCTAGAAGGTTTCCAAAGTCTGGAGGTGTTTGAGGCAAGGAGCTGCTTACTTCGATACTGGCGATGCTGGAGAAGGAAGGGAGAGCCTTGCTTTTCAATGCCTTTGTACTTCCCATTTTACCTGTGACTGGAAGCAGAAATGCTCTGCTGTGCCGCAAAAACATTCTTCACATTCAATTCCATCTCAAGATGGGATATAGCACCCCCTCAAAACACAGAGAAAAAGGCAACCAAACATTTCCAAACCCCTAAAGACTTCCAGGTTCAGTTCAAGGCTTTGACAAAGACTTTGGGTCACTTCTCATTTTATCCAACTCTATTTGCCTAGCCCTAATTGCAACAGCACATCTGGAAATGTTACAGCTAAGGCCCTGCCAGTACTTTCATTATAAACCCTCCTGTTTTCAGGGTTTTGTAACTTTTCCTGAAAAAAAAAATGCAACAGCAGAAGGGCTGAAACTTGATATAAAAAATTCTCAGCTGGGGAGCAATTTTTTGTGTGTGTTGCAATATTTCAAGGAAATCAAATCAAACCATTTTGAAAATGAGAAAAGAATTCGTAGAAAAGGGTGGGAAGGTAGAAAAGTGTTTTCTTGGGTTTGCTTTTTTCTTTATTTGAAGCATGCAGGGGAAAAATATTGCAGCTATAAACCATTTCTCAACTCTGACCTGTGGCTTGACTTTGATTAAAGGCTTTGGATGACTCTTTCAAAGGACTGCAAGGACGGCAAAGAAAAAGAACATTTGCCCACAGCACCTGCTTGAAAATGGCTCTGAGGGGCAAGAAGCGTCAGTATGTCCCTATCCTTCGGTGCAAGGCAATGAGAGAATGGCTGGAAACTCTGGGAGCATCCAGGACCTCTACTGCTTTATAAAGGATGTGGGCTTGCTTGAAAGTACTGCTTGACAGAGGAATCCCTAGAGTAAGCTCCATCCAGATATGGAGAGAAGCACAGAGGTCTCTTCCCAGACAATCCTTCCTGGGTTTTACTCCAAAGCCTCTGTCTGTGTGTAGCTCTCAATCACTCATGTAAAAGCAGAGCAAAGCCTGCTTGCAATAAACACTGAGTATATCCACAGTGTGAGACTAATTCTGAGGTTAAGATAAATACAAACACCTATGAGTAGGTCTCTAAGATCACATTATAGGTAATGGAGACCTCTTTTACAGTGTGAAATGCCTTGGCTAGCCAAGAGAAACACACAAGGGCTGCTAAACAGGACATGGGCCCTGCTGGACCAGCAGCTGAGATACTTTAGGGTGGCACTACTGAGATACTTTAGGATACCTCAGGTGGCACTAGGCAGCTGAATCACGTAATATGTATATATTTACTATGAGCTAAAGCACTTACTGGACTCCATTGGTTACACTGACCACATCACCTTTGTGTCCTCTAACTACAGTGGGAACTACTGTATACACATGTAGATACCTAGAAGTATCCAGAGTCTCCATCCAGCACACTGCATCAGTAACCACATAGTCAAAGAGCACTTTTCATCACTTGGTCTCAAAAAGCAGTAGAAAGGAGTGCAGTATTTTGCCTGTAGCCACTACCTAGACACAGCACGTGTTAAAAATACTTGAAAAAATTATTACAGCAGCAGACCTTTGATCAATATATCAGGTTCAGCTCCACCAAAAACACGTGCACATATATCTGAATTATTGCATTGTACCAAGTTATAGGGCAGATTCTAACTCAGGTGTCCAAAGATAAGTGGCATAAGATGTTATCTGCAAGTGACCCTCTGTCTCTGTTGACTACCAAGACAGCACACCTGACTAGTAGACAAGGGTCCT
>NW_008824359.1:5227863-5240736 GCF_000699105.1 Pygoscelis adeliae | reverse complement strand
GCTGAATACATTTTCCACTCTGTCTCTCCATGATTGACCAGATGCACATTGACTGTAACAGAAGCTTGGATACATATGAGCACTAAATTTGGGTGTCTTAGTCTGGAGGTCATTAAAGTTAGTCATTTTGTGGAGATGACTTCCAATCCTCATCCGCAGCATCCAAGAGCTTACGCAGCATAGCTTCAGCCTCTTTCACTGCGAACTAAACTGTGTTACATTAGATGACATTTGCAACAAATACAGTCAACTGTGGCAGCTCAGCTGGCACATGGTAGCTTGCAAAAGCATGGTAACTTGTTTGTGTCCCTCAGCCATAACTCAAACCGTTCAGATGCAAGCATGCAATTTGCATTCTAGCCAAATCAAAGGCAAAGACACTTAAATCCTAATGTAGATTGATGAGAACTTGATGGAAGAGGATAGTTTTTATTACAGTTTTTTAAGCCTGTCTCTTATCTACATGGAGCTGAAAGCACTGTGGAAACATACTGGGAATCATTTTCGTTACACAAACTAGCCTGGCTAAAATCAGAATCTTTTTGACATGTCTTCACTTGGTTGAACCAAATTGGAAACTGTAGGCTTGGTGACTACAATTGCACAGGTGCAAAACTATTCACTTCTGGAATAGTAGTCACAATTCAGGTCACCTGTGATCAAGAAAGATGAACTGGAAATAAGGATGGTGCAGAGAAGAGCACTGGGATCATCTAAGGAATGTGGAACTTCATACATGAGAAGAGAGGCTTGTTTTAAGTATCAGAACAGAAGCTGAAAGATGATAAGACTAAACTACAGGATGTTTTTGGCATAAGGACAAATGGGTATTAACTGGCCATGAATAAATTTCACATGGACATTAGAAGATAGTTTCAAACTGTCAGAAAAGTGAGGTTTTGAAACAGCCTTCCCATAGGAGTAATTATGGCAAGAAACCTAACCACTTTTATGAAGGAACACACTAAATTTATGAACAGATTATGTTACGTGGGAGGCTGAAGTAGCATGTGGCTGGATTTGATGATCCACAAGACTCCTTTCAGGCTACTTCAGAGAAAATTTTAGAATTTAATTTTCAAATGCCCTTTATACTTTATATAATCCTGTGGGTAGAAATGCTCTCACTATGCAGCTAACTCTTCTTTTGTGTTACTTCCACCTTGAACAAATAAAGGAAGTAACTGGAAAACCACAGGAAAAGTTGATTTTGTGACATTACAGATGCTAAAATGAACAGATAAGGTAAAAGAAATCACTCCATGTGCCTCCATGGGCTGATGAACATCCTTTGCAAGATTTTACTATTAGACCATCAGGAACACCTATTTTCATTTTGTCTTACTAGAACCTGACCAATGTGTGCCAGACTTAACATACTATATACAGAGAATGAGCACAAGAATTAATGCACAATTCAAAGCATGTCAGTGGTATGTAAAGCAGCACAGAGAAGAAATATCTGGGAAAGAATCAAATGAACTAGTTCCAGAAATGAAGGTATTCTAGCTGTATTAGGCCAGGGTTGAGCCCCGGACAGCTGGCTAGCTGAAAGGCAGAGCTAGTCATCCTGGAATGAAATCCAGTCCACTTACATCCCACTTTTGTCACAGACAGCAAACCAGTCCATATATTTTCCTGGACTGCTCATTATACAGGTCCATAAGTTCATTAAATGAACCTTTATTTTATCAGAAAATTTTCTGGACACTTAAATGTATCAGCCAAACCCTGCTATGATCAAAGTTCTAGTCTTTCCTAAGCCTGCACAACTTTGTCTCCACCTAAGTCTTCTAGAGAGGGCTTTAAAGTCAGAGGTGGTGAGGACAATGATGTGTCAGTATCTACCTTCCTCCCAAGAGTCTAAAAGCTATAGAAACTGGAAGATATCTTCTCCAGGGAAAGTGAACTCACATTTTCCACAATGTTTTGACCAGGACGCCACAAACAATTTTTTTTCTAGTCAATTGTGGAGCAGGAGACAGACAGGAAAAAAAAAAAAGAAAAAAAAAGAAAGTCAAGAGTCTAGTGGTTAGAGAACAAGCAGGGATGTCAGGTCCTGCTCCTTGGAACATAATGCGACTGGTGTATTCCAGGACAGTAGTTTAGGTTCATGGAGAAAAGGGAGACTGCACTATGCCTGGTCCTGACTTTGTGATTAGGGAACCCTTGAGGGCAATGGGGAGTCAAACATCCTTGAGGCTGTGTAGAGCCCAGGACCGGGGTCTTGGGGAGACGGTCAGACATGATGTCATTATTATATAAAATCTGAGCATATGGCTCCTCTTCATTTTGCATTTGTCATGAGAACATGGTGGATGCACTGGATCCCACAGAGATGTCATCACCCATAGTTTACTTCTACCTCTTTGCACTCTCAGGGGAAGAGATACACAGTTAAGCAAAATGGGTTTTTCTCTGTAGGTTTTTAAAAGTAGTTATCTCTCTCCAGTAGTTAGGCAGTGATTACAGATGGTTGTTTTATGTACACCTCTTGGAGGCAGGTACATGAATTTTTCATCAGACAGGACACAGACTGAGCTGACTGAATTTTGGGCTCCATACCAGCCAGGTCCTACAGGATCCTGGATCTGAGCTGTTGCCTCTACATAACTAAGCAGCTCTTTCTCCACAGCTAAGCAGCTAGCTGCTGCCTGTGGTGTAAACAGACCCTCTGAGTCACCATGAAAAAACCAGCTTTCAGGCTACTTAGAGACTTCAACTCTAAGCAACAGACTGTCCCAGGCCAGAGCAACAAGAATGTTTACACCTGTTAGAAATATAAAGGAAAGGGCAACTAGCTAATTCAAAAGCATGAATGTACAAAATAGAATGGAAAAGATCAATGATTTGGCCTCTGATTATTGCTCCCTAGTTTTAGTCTGTTAGCTTTGCTACCTGAGCATTATTCAGGAACAAGATCCAGGAAGCAGCATACTCAAACTAAGTTGTACCATAAACAAGTCTTTCTTCTTAAGCTGTTACTTTTGCCATTTTGGTCTACTTTTGATCAGTGTATGACTTCTATTTACTTAGTGAAGATGTGCACCACCATTCAACACACATAGTTATATCCACTGGCTGGCAAAGTGCTAAGTACCCTCATGAAATGCAAGGCACTTACAACTCACTCACTTCTCATCTGCCCTCCGTTTTGCCTCCAGAAATTCCACCAGGTTTGTCAGACATGATTTTCTGTTCCAGAAACTATCCCAATTCCTTTATATTAGCTTGTATTTTTCCAGATGTTTTGTGATCTCATCCTCTACTAATGTCTCCAAGACCTTACCTACTGTCAAAATCAAACTTTATTGCAAACCTGTAGCTCCCTGATTTCACCATAGTCCTCTTCGTATGGAATGGGTTTACATTTGCATTGTTTTTGTCCCTTAGTACTCCTCCCTGTTACAATAAGCTAGTAAGTATTCTTTAGTTGACCAGTATCCTCTTCCATCATCTCTTTCATGAGATTCAGGTGTGACCAGCTGAGCCCTACAGCTGTCTCCTCTTTCCCGTGATTTTTTTTTAAGATTGATCCTCAAATTGTTTTGGCTTTCAGAATCTTTTGTTTTAATTTCTGGCACTGTATTTTGTTTCTTCCTGGAGACCTACTTATCACTGATGGTAGAGCACTAAGGCTGAAGTTATGATGATACATTAGCTAAAACAATCCACAGACTGTCCATTGTTTATAGAGCTTTTTATGACCAGACAAGACTGGTAGTGATAAAAGATAATGAACATCAGGTTTCTTCTTCCTGCTTTACATGCCAGTGAAAAACTGTTCAACTTACTAAAATTTCTATCTGGAACATCAGATCTGGCAAATTGTTCAGAAGTTCAGTGGTCATAGTGTGATGGAGGAATATGTTCAAATGGGTGAGATGGTCACAACTCAGGGGCACAGTAGCTGCAAATCAGCTGATTTGACCACCACAAATGTATCCAGACCCAGAAAGAAACATAGCATAACAGATTTGGGTTGGGACATTCCCTCTTTTCATCCCAGAGCTGAGAAGCCTTGGGCTAGTCCTGGGGCTAGAGGGGTCATTTGAGCCCAGGCATCTTGCAGTCCTCTAGCATCCCCAAAAGACGCCACTTACTTTAGAAACATCTTGCAGAATATAGTAATAACTAAACCCATCGGGACTACATAATTGCTTCAAAAACTCTTAGCATTCAACAAATTGTAAGGCCCATTTGTAATCTGTCCTGTCAAATTTTGTGGACAAGGTATAACTCCATCTTAAGGTTATGCGCAGTATTAAGATGCATAGCTGTAGATATATAAAACTTATACATGTTTTTTCCATAGAGAAAAAAATCTCATTTTAAAGCAAAAAGCTGACAGTCTAGTTGCTGGAAGCCAGCCAGACTGAGGTCCTGCACAAAGCTCTTGTTTGCTCTGTCACTTTTCTTTGACTAACTGCTGGGTTTAGTTCTTCATGGTCTCAGTTTAGTGTCTTTCATGCAGTTCCAAAGAGGAGTAAACTACAGGTGGGGAGATTGCCTTACAATGAGGGAGCATAAATGTTTCTAATATTCAGGTGCTCAATTTACTTCACAAAACCTGAATTCCTCCCTCCAAGCCCTTCGTAACACATGGGTGGTTATCACTGTCTTTGTCGTTGCTTTATTCTCTCAGGAGAAGTAGAGGTATTGGGGTCATATGGAGTCTGATAACGCAGATTCAGGTCTAATTGGCCAAAGACTTGAACAATTCACATGGATGGAGATCCTGCACCCGGGGATTTAGGGATCACAACTCTTAGAGATGTAGGACTATTCTCAATTCATTGCTGCTCTGTTTTGTAGGAAATTTCCACAAGGAATTGCACAAGGGGGGGTGGGGGTTGGTTGGTTTGTTTGCTTATATTCCTCTTCTCCTCTCCACCCAACCAGCATGAGGTTCCTAATATAACTTTGAGGTTCCTAATATAGCTTTGCCTCTCTCAGCTTCATAGTCCACCTAAAAAATGGGGATAATAGCACTGTCCTTCTTTATAGGTGTGATTAAAAAAAAAAAAAGCACTGAGGGCTGTAAGCTGCCACTTAAGATAATGGGCGATGATGGCAATTCGGTACCAATAGACATAAATAACCAGCGGATGAGACCCCACAGACTTTAAGTTTTTAGTAAATTATTTGGACAGTTTAGATTATTCTACCACTCAAATCAGTGACAAAGCTTCCTCGGTTGGCAGTAGGATAAGAATTGTATTACAAATGTCTTTGAATAAAAGCTCCATATATCTCCAAGCATTAGACATTTTTAGCACATGAGCTATACAGAGAGTTGAAAGTAGTGATAACTTCCTTTCTTGCTGAGTTTGTGCAAACATTTCCTGAAGCTTTCAATTTTACCACAATAGAAGCCTTTTAAAGCTTAAATAGGGATAACTTGAATTATTAGCATCGGTCCCCTAGCCCAACCACAAGCATGTCTGAAGCAGCTCTTGCTGATAACACACTGCAACAACTACATTTTCCTCACACATATCCACAAAATAAGCTGCTGCTCATGATTACCAAGTAGGAAATCACTGGGTTGCTGGGACTATTGGCCCCGAATAACCTTTCAGTTTCTTTCCTGCAATTTTTGCCTGACCGTTTCAACATACAACTCAAACACTTTCTCAGTGAAACCACAGGTCAGACACTTTGCTAACAGATATTGATGGCACCCTACTGAAGTCAGTGGCTCTCCGCAATGACTAACAGCAGGAAGTTTGGTCCTTTGCGACTGGACTTAAGATGTGAGGGTTTCCTCACTTGCACTCTTGGCATGCAAGAGTGGCTTTGGAAGCTAACCCACTGGTTTCACCCTCACCTTCAGCACTGCACAGCCAAAGGGACCCCACAAGTACAGGAGCACAGATTATAAAACAAAGACCTTATTTCCTTCCATATGTGAGCAGAGCAGTACACGGTTCCAGCTGAAGCCCAGCAGCGTGTTTATAACTCAGTGAACTTCATATTTCCTTACCTGCTACTGGCAACAGTTTCAAAATACATCTTTAGATCACATCTCCCCTCTTTGCTACAACAGAGTGGAGTTTTAGTTGATGGTCCTCAGTCACCTCATGAATGGCTAACAGTGTTGGTCTTCTTTCCTCCTTCCTTCTCCAGTGGAAAGTCCGCAGCTTCCAGCAGAGCTCATGTTAGCAGATGATCTTGCATTTTGTACTGTCACCTATTTTCTGCTGATTTTTGGTTCATAACTGCCTCCACACCGACAATTCTTCTCCAGTTTTTATCAGTGACCAGCTGTGGCATTCTCCTCCCATCTGTATACAGGCCATTAGGAAATATTGATTAGTCGTTTAGGACCTCACTGCTAAAGCCCCTCCTGGCCCAACAGTTCCCTTTTTGGTACTCAGTTATCTCCCCTTCACTTTTCCTGTCCAAATTTCCATCTTCTCCACCTGAGCTTGCATCTGCTCACATGACATGATATGAAAGATGTCAATAAAGACTTGGCAGGTTTCTTAGTCTAGGCTTGAGCCAAGCACAGATATCTGGTCAAGGAGCCAGCCCTGGTTCCTGGAAGGCCACTGTAGATTTATATGCACCTCTATGTCCAGGCAGCTGAGGACATCAGAGCCATGTTGTAGCCACATACGCCACCCATGATTAGTCATTCCTTTCCCACAGAGGTTTCCACATATCGTCCTAGATTTGCCACAAGTTGGACACCAACATCCTGCAATGCACAGCTCCGACCTCGTTAGTCCTACATCTTATCAGCCTCTTCCATTAACAGTATAGTCAAAAAAGCAGCTGTCCTTCAACTCTCACCCATCAGATCTCATTACAGGTTTTATATTTGCAAGTGCCTGCCTCCAGTGGCTTTATAATGCACAGGTGAATGTGTGGTATGGATGTCCTTTCCATGACGAATGGTGAGGAATGAGGCACTGAGCACCCACAGTGAAATGTCTGTGCTTCAGCCATACAAGCTCAAAGCTAAGGAGGTCCCAATTCTGTACTTAGGAACAGTGTTAACTGTCACCTTCCACTAAACATTTCTCCATCTCCCAAGCCTTTAGTTTCTCTGGAGGTTACTTCTTTTGCATGCTTGCTTTGCATCACATAATTTCCTTTATGCTTTGCTGCTACGTTGTGCCCATGCAGCTTTACATTTGAAGGGGGAAGACTTAAAAATAATTTAGGCTCACATTTCCAGGATACCTTAGTGAGAAGTTTTCTCCCCTGGGGTCAAATGGAGCTGGTAAGTGTGACTCTTTCTTTAACATGCTTTACCAAGCTCAGCTCTTGCTGTGGCTATTAGGTCACCATGCTCAACCTTTTGGAGTGATATGCAAAGAGTAGCTAAAACACACTGTTGTAAACCAGCTCATTTCAGCCAGATCAAGCCTCATTAAACAATTAATTGCTGCTCCCGGGGATTCTTAATTAGCCACTTACATCTTCTTCTAGAGCTTTGAAAGGAGTTGGGATTTTGATAAGCTACTGTATATTTATAAAAATGTCTTATGTAAGGCTGTGCTTTGTCATTTCCAAACTACGTGAGTGGTCCTAACATCCCAAATGCCTTACGGGCTTCAGGAAAGCTAAGTGGCACTGACTTTTGGTGGTTTAGGACATAATTCAAGTCTTGATAACCAGGTTTTCAAAGGCAAAGTAAACGATCCCATAGTAAAGTCTTATTCTATTCATGTGCTAGGGAATGGGAAAGCTCTCTTTCATTTTGACTGAGAAGAGTAAGAGAGGGTTTTCATACTTGAATATTTTGCCTTTTTTTCTTATTCTTCTCCAAAGAAAGAAAAAAAAGAGTATCTTTCAATCAATTAATTTCTTCTAAAAAATTTTTGCCTTTTTTTTTTTCAAATAAACCCTCTAATAATCACCTCTGTTATGAGCATTCCTAAAGAATGATGGATAATGTTGCATTTAAAAAAATTCTAGAGAACTGCTACGAAAACAGTGGGGCTAACAGGAAGGACTGAATAGGTTTGTTTAAGTCTCAGCAGGACACAGCATCCATGATGCAAAAAAGCAAGGAAAAACGCACCTACCACTGTAATATTTAACTTCAACTATGGAACCACTTGAAAATGAGGAGGTCAGGGTTTTTTTAAGAAATAGAAAGGCTCAGCTAAAAGTATCAAATGACTGCAGTTGCTATGGAGACTTTTAAAGATGAGATACTATGATGACTTATGATATTGATCAACTAAAATTCTCCCTAAAATTTCCCCTCATTTTATCCCCTTTAAAAGATCAGAAGTTTTTTATAAAGGAAGGAAAAAGAGAAGAGCATACTATGTCAGGTTAAATATGAAACATTAATAAAGCAGGTCAAGAAATAATTTGAGGAACCCCATGCCAAAACCATTAGAAAATACCTTAATAAAAACATTTCAAATACTTTTCTTTGAAAACCAGCCTGTCAGAGAGTCCAAAGAAGTAACAGTTGATTCAAAGAAAAGCCAGTTCTTAGGCAAGATAAGACCACAGCAGAAAAGCTAAATACATTTTTTTTGAGAAACGGTGAGAGGTTCTTGCAACAAAACTTTCTTCTGTGGTGGATTAAGCTCAAGAACTGTGTCAAGATGAAGTGTTATTAGCAGGAATTTTAGAACAAGCCAATAAAATTTAACAGTAAGAAACAGCCAAGATCAGATGTCATTCACGCATGAGTTCTGAAGAAATTCACTCACAAAGCAGCAAACCTACTAATTGTGGTATGGGACTTATCACTTATATAGGACCCTTTACTAGATGAGAAGACAGCAACTATAAAGTAATCTTTTTCTTTAAAGCTCCAAACATCATCTTGGGAATGCCAGATAATATTCTAACTTCTCTTTAATGCACCTTGGTTGACATTGTATTAAATAGTAGAATTAGTAGGCAGAGATAGATCTGATATAAGGAAGACAGCATCACATTTCTTAAAAGTCAGGAGTCATAAATTTATTAGAAACCTTTGAAGGAGTAAAAGGGGATACAGAGTATGGGAATCCAGTCAGACTACTTGGACTTTTCAAAAGCTGTCAACAAAATCCCACAGCAAAGTATTTTTGAGTAATTAACCTTTCATGGTGTAAGAGGAAGTACCTTGACATGGATTAATGGTTGAAAGGCTGGCAAAAACCTAAGGACTGAAATAAATGGCTGGCTTTAATAATGATACCCAACAGACAAATGAGTTAAGACTTGTGCTGTTCAATTTATTTGCAGATGATCTAGGAAAGGATTGAGATGACCAAGTAATGGTTTATCCAAGGTCATCAAAACTGAAAAGTATTCATGAAAGAGAGTGACCAGATAATAAAATGACAAATTAAATGCAATGTCAATAAAAAAAAGATTGGGTGCATATGGAAAAATATTATCTGAATTATATCCAATAATGGAGTATAAATTAACTTTTACCGTCTAGGAATGACGTCTGAGTCATCATGGTTAGTGCTCTGTAAGTCACGTCTATGCTACGTCATGTAAGATAAAATGCGTATTAGGAATTCTTAGGAAAAGAAATGACAAAAAAAGCAGAAGGATGATTACACAATCGTACATATCTAAGTTTAGCAACATCTTGAATATAGATTTAGTTGCTTCATTTGCATTTTCTTTTTGAGGGAGATGAGTGGTGATGAATTTTGCTACATTTGGGGCACAGGAGACTGATGTCTGACAGGCACAAAATAGCAATGCTGAACTTTTTTCTACGGACCCCTCTTACTTTGGCAAACCAGGAAATACCAAGGGATGTACTAGTTTAGGAGGTGCTCCTTTGCCATCCTGCCTGGACTCCTAGGTATGAAGGCAGTTATTATTATTATTTTATGGGGAAGGAATTTTGTCATGTGGGTAAAACAAGAAGCCATCTGAATCTTGTTCCTTGCTTTGCCAATCCTTTAACATCAGATTTTGCTTAAATTTCTCCGTGCCTTAGTTTCAGGGTACAAAATGGGGAGAACATTTCTTCCCTTTTCTATGGGGCTCCTGGGATGCTTATCTAATTGCTCTTTGCAAAGCTGTTGGAAACCTGAATATTAAAAGTGCAAAGAATTAGAGGTCATTAATATTAGCTATTGCTGCCCTTGCCCCACATAACAACTTAACTTTGGAAAGTCAAGTCTCCATAAAAGAGAAACCCTTCTTTGTACTTGGTGGGGATGGATTATGATCATTCTAGGACTCTAGTTATGTTTGTTGGCATAAACTTAGAGAAGTTTCAAACAGCCAAAGTAAAAATAAATCTTATTATTGTACATTTATACTAAGCAGGGTTCACAGTTTCCTCTTTATTTTTTTTAGATTGCTATTTTGATTTTTTCCCCTGAAAAACAAATACTGGAATATAATGTTATTTTAACTTTGAAATTTATGGTCTTCCTGACAACAGGTAGTCACAGTTGCATTCTTGCAAAAGAAAACAAAATTAAAAATATAGACACAGGAAATAAAATTAATTTTAAAATATATGAAAACATTTATTCTGTGCATCAGCCCAAGTGAACAGACAAGTCTCTGACTGATACCCACCACAGACTGCAGTTTCTTGAATTGATTGATTAATAGGACAGAAATGAGGAGGTGTGAATTTATTTTGGACTTCAACGGGGTTGAAAAAGGTTTGGCACAGTTCAGCTGGGCTTAATCTGCATTTTAAAGTCTATGAACAGTGACCACCTACTGGCACCCTTCAATGTGTTAGGTCCCATAGAAAGGAAACATTTTGCACTAGACTTCATTTCAGCTAATGTTCCTGGATTCATAAAGGTACTAAAAAGGCAACAGCAATCCGATTTCAAACTAACAAAATACCCCTTTTCCCTTAGCGGGATTGAAACTCAACAGAAGAGTCAAGGAAGGAGGAGGAGGGTACGTGGGATCGGAGGAACAATTTCTCATTGTTTGGAGGTAGATTGTTCATGAGGGTGATGTTACCCTTAAAATAAAATTAAATTCCTTTGGGGTGTTTTTACCATTAAGCGTCGAGATTTTCATTTAACTGCGTGAAAGGTAGTAAAGAAGTAATAAATAACAGTTCAAATGGGAAAAAGCTGCAGAGGAGAAAAAAAAAAAAAGCTGAAATGCCGAGAATTTTATCTGAGCTAAAAAAATGGAAGCAGAAAGATCTCACTGTATTCTGCAGCAAGGATAATTAAAAACAAAGCCGTCTTTTAAGACAGAGCAAACATTCCCCACCATCTCCTTTTTCTGGTGAAGCCAGGAAACACCCTCTGAAGTAAAATAACCATAACAAGAAAAGACATCTTCTTGAAGAAATTTTGACTCATAGTTTACTGCTTTATAAGCAGTTCAATAGAAAGATGTTCCACGCCAAGGCAACAAGTCAAGAATCCACATTTTTAATGCTAGTTTAGACTTCTATGTGATTATTTTTACAACATCTGCAATTAAAGACAGATTTTGCAGCTCCCTGATTGTGACCGGATAGAAAAGGGTTTGATGTGCACACACACACACACACACACACACAGAGGGAAGGAAAACGCCACCTCTCCCTGTAATGGTCTTCATTAAAAACAGCTTTGCCCAGCTTCTGTTTTATTTCATTTTGACGATTGAAATTTTCCTCGCCTAGTAGTAGGTGATGTTTTTTTCTTCCTTACACTTCACTGGTCCAAAGGAAAAATCTGATAGTCCAAACTCCAGCATTTTCAGTCATTTAATCAGAAAGGGGTTGTCACGTTTTTGGAGAAAGGGTGGGGCTGGGATGGAAGGGAGAAAGGGAAAACTCAAAAAGCTCAGAAATCACTGTTCAAACCCCAGGTCGTTAACACAGTTGTTGGGGGAGTTTAATGCAGCTCCCAGTAGCACCACGGACTTGGGGTGGTAAAAACAGTCACCCCTTTGCACCCTATTGCACCTGCTGGAGAGTAAACGGCTCAAGGCATGAGTTTGCCTTTCAGGCTCGCTTAGCTGCCCACAAGCTTTTTTTACACCAATCTGCAAACTTTGTCCGTGTATTTTTCTTAGCTCCCCAGCATGCTTTTAAAATAAAAGTATGTCACTGACCATGAAACTGCCTACAGCGCCCTTCGTTGCTTCGGCACTTGAGTTACCAGGAGTTCCATCCGCCTTTGCAAACAAAAATTGCCCTTGTACAAGAAAAACAGCAGGAAAAAAAAAGTCCAGGAATTATTTTGTCAATTCATTATAGCGTTTTTATAGGCATTGACTTGGTTCCAGGTAAAATATGACCTTACAAGAAATTATCATTACTATTAAACTACGCTCCAGGTCAAACTTTCTGTGAATCCATCTCTTTCAAGGGAGACTCTGGAGATAAATTTGTTTCCCTATGATCTAAAAGAGAGGGACTCATAAAAATCATATAGCATTGAAGGTAAATGTTCCTTCTTTTGTTTCCCTTTCTGGACAAATCTGACTGTGCTCAATGGATGTGTTTATCCCAATGCTGAACTGGCGTGGACAGGAGCCCAGTTTCGATCCTGTTGGAAACATCCACGACATTTCAGGGTGATTCAAGGTGGGCAAATACATGGGGGGAGCATTTGGGGCTGCCATCACGTCTGCTTGCTAGGATGGAAGTACCCCAGAGGTTTGGCAGCGTGTCAGGTGGGAATGAGGACTTTGGGGCTGTGCTGGGTTAGGTGGGGTGGGCACAGGCAGAAAACCTCCAGTTTCGGGCCCCAACATCCCCTGATGCCACCAAAGAGGAGCTTATCAGGGCACTGCATTTTTATCAGCTGTCTCAGGATCCCTCAGTGCCCTTAACTTGCTGGGGTGGCCTAAATCTCAGTGTTGAATAGTTTAGTTTGGTTTTTTTTTCAAAGAAACCCGAAACACCAGTTTTCCCCTTCTTCCTTTGATGCTGAAGCCTCGGAGCCGTGGGCAGCAGGAAGACGG
>NW_008824359.1:5220162-5227827 GCF_000699105.1 Pygoscelis adeliae | reverse complement strand
GATGGGTTTGGTTTTATAAGTTGCTAAACCACGTCCCAGCGGGGAGGTGGGAGGCTCCGCACCGAAACCGTCTGCGTTTGTGTGTGTGTGCACGTATGCGGGAAGCGCTGGAGCTCATAGGGCTCTCCAGGACTCTTTGGAGGGAAATATAGACCTGGAGACAAAAAAGAAGGTAGCATTCATGCCCAAACACACAGTGGGGTAAACATATTTTGTAAATGGAAGTTTGTTATTCACATTGTACGATGGGAGTTGCTGTTTACCCACCGTTGGTCGGATGCCGATGTTGCCAGAGGCTGAACGATTCAGCGGCGATCGCTTATAAATAGTGCTGACCAGAAACAGGAACAGTGAAGAGTTTTCAGTAAAAAAAAAACCCACCTTGAATATATTTTCTTTTTATTTTAAGGGAAGACTTAAAGCTTTACGTGCTTTTATTGATATTTTCTTTTTTGTCTCTCCTCTCTGCTTTCTTGTATCCCTCTTCGACTTTATTTTGTTATGTTTTGGGGTATAATTTTAATTTTTTATTCTATTTTTATATTATATTATTTTATTTTATGCTTTATTTTACTTTGTTTCACCACTGCAAAAAGTAGCAAGGACAGGAGAAAATAGAAGAAAAAACTAATGAAATGCAGGAAAATGCTAGCATTTGGGCATAGGTTGCAACCCCAAACTCCCATTTTTTAATTAATACAGGTTTTAAATGAAAACTTCCATTTTGTCAGATACAAATTCCTGTTATTAAAAAAAAAAATGTTTTGAGAATCTCTGATAATAATAATTTATCAGTTTTAGGGCCCACTGGTAGATACAAAACCTAATGCCCCTTTGGCCTGAGGAGATGGAGGAGCTCAGGAAAGCTAAAACTTACCAGAAAAAAGGTAGGATAATCCCTCCATGCCGTGAACCTTTTCTGAGCACCTCCCTTGAATTCCCCACTCTGCATGTTAGCCCTGGATACTATTCAGAGAAAGAAAGAGGACAAATGTGTCAGGAGTGTGGGTTTTGCTCTTCGGCCAGCGTGAATGATACAGCAGCCGTGCCCGGTGATAGCAGTTTGCATCCTCCTGCCGAACGCAGTTAAGGCTCTCCATCATGTAGTTCCAAGCTGAAATTAAATACTGCAAATTCCAGGTCAGGCACTCACTCTTTTTGAAAGCTAAAGTGATCGTTTCCCTGTGCCCAGTTTTGATTTCCTGAGCATAAAAGTAATGTGTGTTCTCCAAAACGTTGGCCCACACAAGCTGGGCACATACCCACAGGTTTTGAAGGTTTCTTTTATGAATCTCACAGAGAAGTGTGGCTTCAGAAACCAGACAAAAGTCTGCCTTAAGTCTATGGGAGCTTTGCCTGTTGCAAGGGCTGCAGGACTAAAGCGCATAAAAGCTAGGTGATCTTTCTTTTTGCTTTTTACAGGACGATAATCCATAGCCTTTTATGAAATTGATGGGTTTTAATTGCAAGATAATGGGTGAATCACCAGTCCCTCAGAAAGAAAGGAAAAAACATACAACGGGTGCAGGGGATGGAAAATAAAAGGAAGGAAATCAAAGACAATATACTTAATTTTGAGAATGAGCAGTGGAGGAACGCACGCTCTGATGGGAGCACGCTCCTTCCCTGCACATCCTCAGCCTTGGGCTGGGCGCTGCGAAAGGGCCCCCTCCCTCCCAGCGCACAGGACTTTTCTATCTAATTTGTCACAAAGTACAAGGAGGGAAAAGTAATTTTTTTTGTTTTTTTTTCCCAAATGAACAGAGTTGATTCCTGTTCCACAAGGTGGCAACATCGCTTCAGAGCTCACAGCATCCTGCAAGGCACAGAGACAGTTAGAAACTTCATATCTTTTAAGCTATTTCAAACACGCTCTTCTGGATGATTTAAAATTAAGGGGGGAAAAAAGCCATTATTCTCATTTTCACCATTTTTATGTTTTCTAAACAACTGGCTTAAAATTATATCTACCATCTTTTGTACATTTTGCTGTGCGTATTACCTGTATGATCCCATTTGCTACTGCTCTTTCTGTGCAGCTCAGCACAGGGGAAGGTTGGTTTAACAGCCAACAGTTTTTCACTGAGTCGATGATCACGTCTAAAATCAGAGTGGCCAAAATAAGAAATGGAACTAAAGCTGAGCCTTGATCTTCAGGGTTGATCACAAAACAAATTTTTATTTAGCACTTTTAGCCAGAGCTTAACTTTACTTTTAAGTAACTTTTTAGAAGCCAAACTCTGCCTCACAGACTGTCCTTTCATACCTTTCTTCTCTATGTTCCTAACTCCTATTTCTTTTCTGAAAAAATTATGCAATCATTCTGCTTTCTTAAACAACACCTCTGTTTTTCACTAGTGGCTTCATGGCTATTTCTTCCATGGAAGTTGAAAGGAAATTAAAGAACCCCACCTTCCTAAAAACCTTAACTCGGCCGCTCTGTTTGGCCTGCACAGTAATAAGGACAGAAAAGCATGACAGATATTAAAAATAAACCACTTCAGAAAAGAATACGGATGTTGCGAAGTTAATGGTAAGTGCAAGGTCCTTCATTCCCCACTCCGAATCATGCAGGCTCTGATATTGTAAAGGGTGTGAATAATTCGGCATGGGTACCGAACATCCTATTAGCCCCCCTAGATCAGAATGAAAATGCTTCTTGGCCATGCTGGGCAACATCAGTGGGCAAAGAGCAGGAGAATCAGTCCAAGGATCCTACCAGCATGAAAGACTTCACCAGGTTGTATCTACTTGAGCTGTGAATCCAAGCGACGCTCCTATAACATCACAGCGAAGCACACTGCCTACTTCATCAGCGTCCTTGCTTCTATGAGCTCTTTGATCAGGTATGTCTCCATTAGAGCAGCTCAAGTGATGTCTCAAGGCCATGTTACCGTGCTGTGGATACTCCATTCCTGCAGGGCATCTTCACGGCCAGCTTTGGGATATCTGTATAGCCAAGTGAATGTGTTTCGCAATCTTTGTGCACGCTGCATTTCTCCCAGCTGCCCTTGCAATGATGGTATCAGGCAGACTTATGAACAGTTTTTCCCCGAAATAACACAATGTCCTCTGCTACAAAGGCAAATGGGATCAATGTGCAAGCAAAACTCAAGCTGCCTTCAGGCTGCCCATGAGGGCAACATGGTGCTGGCTCTCCAGAGTAATGTGCCAAATGCATTCGGAGATGAGGTTTATTAGAGACGCAGGCATCATGTCTGGGAACAACCCTTCCAAAGTACACAGCCAGGCATGTTTCAAAGGTCTGTTGGCAATATCAAGCCTGGTGTTGGTGAACTGTTTCTACTTCTATGTAGATCAGTGCTGGCTGGTGCAGACTCACTGCCAATACGCTCCCAAGATAGGAGCTGAGTGAAGACAGTGTCTTTCATTAACCCCTCTACAATCACCAAATCTCCTGCTGCTCAGAAATGAACCGGGAGTGGGGCCTTTCCATCGGCTTTGTCTGTCTCTGCCCAAGCCAAGTTTTTTCAGTGCTCCATGGGTAACATCCATATGTTTGTTTTTAAATGGGCTGCAGGGCCCAGAGATGCCCTGCTAATGGACACTCAGTTGACTTGTGTGTAAATGAATAACTAGAGAGGGCGACTCAGCTCTTCTTTTTTACAACCTTACCTTCTCCAAGGAAACCTTGGGCATTGCTCTTGGTTAACAGCAGAGATTCGAGCTAGGAGTGACAAATACAAAGCTGCTCCCATGTTAGCAGCTGAGCAGGCTTTAACTTTTCCTTTCTTCCCCCGTCCTCCCCCCTATTTTTTCCATTGTAACTCAGAGTGCATTTTTGCAAGATATCCCTGAAATTACTATTACTACATCGCAATATTAGATCAATGCAGTGGTAACACACTCCAGATTGTTATGGCATTCGCATCTTGATGCCTTCCATACTGTCTTGTGGAATCTAGCCTAATACCATGATTAAAATGCCTTTTCCATTTCTCTAAAGCACACTGCCTGCTGCCATTACATAAACGTCTGCCTATCTAGGGTTTTATACTGGCACCCATCACCAGGGTATTTGAGAGTCTAATGAAAAGGACCTCTGCTCATTAAAGGGAGATGAAGGTTCTTGCCAAAGCCTGGGATTAAATTAGAGTCCGTTAGGTTTCTCTTCTCACTGACATCATTATGAATCAGGAAAAAAACACTCCATTCAAGTGAGTTGCGTTACAGCAGTGTAAAGCCAGCGTGAGTTCAGAATCAAGCCCTTTCATTTTAACACCAGTCTACCTCCGTTTTCTCTGGCAGCTTTTTCCCACTCTGCAACTCAGCTGCTGAAAATAGCAGCCCACAGTGTAATATATCTCCTTCTCATGGGCAAGCATTAAGGTTCAGAGGGAGGAACCTTTCAGAAGTCACCCTCAGGTGGGATGGGAGAGGGGAAAAAAAATACCAAAAGGAAGAGAAAAAGAAAAGGAGACAGCTGAGCTCCCACAGACTCTGTGTCATAGTCTTTGAAAGTGCCAGAAAGTACCTTGGTTGCTGTGAAAAAGAGTAGGGCTTCAGATATTGTGCGACCTTGGCGTGACCGCAGAACGAGAAGCAGTAGCCCATCTCTTGTTGGGAGTTGCAGCCTGCGTCCTGCCCTCCTTCACACCCCTCTGAGGACACAGAAAAGCAAGACAGATGCACAGGGAGAGGTACCATCCACACAAACAGATTTTCCAAGCCTCCTCTCCAAAGGGCTGTACTCACAGTCAGCTGGGAGTTGTCATCCTTGCCCCATCGTGAAGGCAGATGTGAGCAGCTAGCAGAGGAGCCTTGCTTTTCCAGTGTCCCCAGGGCTAAGAATAATCTTGCCATGAGGTTAAATGCCCGGTGGGAGCCATGCCTCAGTAGTCCAGGCATGGAATGGACAGACTTGAAAGGGGAATCTGACACTATCTTGTTGAAGAAGCTCGGTGGTTCCCACCACATGGAGAACCAAGGATGGGAGAAGGAAACCCCTAATGACAGCCCAACAGATCTTAAATCTATTTCCCACAGATGGGAAGCTACTGGCTTCAGTGGGATCCCACAACACAGTTGGCATTTAACTGTGATGTCTATGTTGGAGGTATAATCCCAAGGCTTCCTGCATCATCAGTGAAGAAAAATACTTTCAAGGGGCAATTTGGGTCTTAGGTGGGAAAAATGGGCTGTTCCAGAGGGATGGCATGAATCTGGGCCAAGGAGAACAAGCCACTTGGGGAACCAAACTGAATTTAAAAGAACCGTCCATCAAATTACGTCTGTGTTCATCCACAGATGTTGAAAAAGCCCTTCCAAAGGGTCATACTGTCATTCCACACAACAGCACGACAACGACCCTGTACCATTTTCACTTTAAAGCTGAAAAAACCACCTGATTTTCAGGATTCCCTCTAGGATGTCTCCTGTCTGCTCTTCTGACATTATTAAACCTAGTCAGATCTTTTCTTGACTAAGGGCAAACTTCTGGGAGAATTTTCAGTTTGAGGGATGTTTGTATATCTGCTACTTACGGCAGCAGTGCTGGCTCGTGAAAACTTGAATTGCTGATTAAACTGCAGTGTTGTTTTCCAAGTGGCGGTTTGCACTAGGGTATTTGGTAGTATTCTCCAAGTGTAACAAAATGGAATAGGGCACTCCTCTGCTTTAAATGTCTGTGAGCCCTGGAGTGGCACAGAATATGTTTAATTTGTTTTAGAGCAAACTGAAGCACTGGGGCTTACTTGTGCATCAGTGTTACTCCCAGGCTGGGCACTGCTGATGAGCTCTGTTCTGTGCATTAGCATCCCTGTGATATGGATGTTAGTACCAATCTCTCTTGTAGAGCCGCATGAAAAGCCATGAGATCCAGTGTGAAAAACAGGGGGGAAAAATCATTGCAATGATTATAATTATTTATTACTACTAGCTATAAAGGAAAATTAATACATCTGCATAAAATGAACTGATTTCATGAAATAGATCTGTGAAGTCCATGTGCAAGCATTGCTATGTCTCTCTTTTTTGCGATTAAAAAAATGGTTTTGTTAATTAGTTAGGAGACTTAACAAAGTGCTCTCATAACCACAGTAATAATAATATCAATGTTAGTAATAATAATATCAAAATTTTAATAATAATAATAGTAATAATAATAATAATTAATAATAATTCAATTGCACCTGACATTAAGAAAACAACCAGCCAAATTTTCAGCAAATTCTTCTCACTGGCAACGTGCAAGGAAAGCTGCTGGCTAAAGTCCTAGTGGAATTAAATCCTGGTGCTACCTTGAGTCACTATGGGATGTCAACATCTTGTCCTTAGTAATTAAGCACGTAGAAGAGAGAAGCTGTTCTTGGCATCACGCACCAGCTGCATGGAAGCACTTGGACACACTAGTAAATCAAGGACAGCGCAAGCCTGAGAGATGTCGTAAATTCATTAGGCAGAAGAGGAAACTGAGGCAGAGATGAGTTATGCATCGTAATCACACTGCAAATCCACAGCGCTCAGACCTGCACGTTCTCCAGTGCCAGCCCTTACAATACAAGCATCACTCCTCATGCACAGCAGTATTTCCAACTAAAAGCAAGAGATCAAAAGCAAAAGACAGCCTTTCAGATATTCCATTTCATCTGTAAAGGCAAGCGTAGGAAGATTGAAATGATTATTTTTTTTTCTTCTTGCCCATTCGATTAACATATGTTTGTCTGTGTTTCAGTATTTTACCACATATTTATATGAAATCCCTCTGCTGGGTTTTTTCTTGGCCTCTCACAGGCTTTCACTCATGCTAGACATCTCCGAGAAACTTGCCCACAGTACACCATCCTCGTCCACGCAACCCTGAACCAGTTCCTACGCCTCAGTCGGGTAGCATCCAGTGCATCTTGGTCGTCTCCAAGAGGAGCAGATGCTCCTGCTTTAAACAACCCACAGATAATCCCCAATCTACTCAATGAGTTCAGGAGTGTTAGAAAGCATGTAGCACTCGGATCAAAAGTGAACCCAATTACAACCATGCCACTGCCTTTTTTCTCCTTTGGGAAGGTGCAGTGAGTCAAACAGATGACGCTTGGTTCTTCTGGTTAGCTCTCAGGATTGTGGTTTCCAGTGATAAATTCAGCCCCTGGGCAATTTACTGAGGAATTACATAGTGTGGTATAGGCGTCCTTCCACCAGTATTCAAGCCCCAGTATCTGATGAGGTTCAGTGCAGAGCATTCAGATTTGGTTTCTTTTTAATGACACTTACTGAACGTGAACGGCTTTAATAATCCCCAGCAATCATTAAAAGCTTTTCATCTTCAAAGTGCTCTACATATGCTAATTAATGCTCACAACCATCCTGTGATGGTATTATTATCCCCATGTGGCAGCAAGGGAAATGGAAGCAATGAGGTTAAGTAATTTGCCTGAGGTCAGAGGGACCTGATGACAAAGCCACAAGCAGAACACCTCATCCTCTGCTCCACCATGCATCGTCCTCCTGCAGCAGTCATCTGGTGCCCAAAGCCCTGGCTCTGTTTTGTCTTATGTGAGCATGGGACAGGTACCAAGAAAGGAGTGAAAAATCACATTTTGCCTTGCACCCCACAAGCTCTGGCTATGCCACCAAGCCTACACATGTGCCAGCCTACATGCCACATTACCGATGCACAAAAAACAGCATAGGCCAAATTTCAGGATAAAA
>NW_008824359.1:5216626-5220137 GCF_000699105.1 Pygoscelis adeliae | reverse complement strand
CCATATGCCAGCACAGGCCCATGCCCTCCCTTCATGTCCTCCAGACCTAGCAGCCACAACCTCAGGCACCCCGCAGCTCAACCCACCAGCAAATAACCCAAAGCTTCATCTTTCTAACCACTCTATGGACATTTTGACTACATCAGTTCTAATAACTAAACAGGGCTACGGTTCATTCCCCACTGTTGAGACCAACTGGGACAGTGTGGCCGTACCTTTGCTCCAACTCTCAACTCTCTAAGTCTCCCAAACATGGTAACCATATCCAAAATGTCTATGGGCAGCAGACCCTGGCCTGGGCTAACTCCCTAACCATGGCTGGAAATTGGTAACAGCAATTTTGGTCCGAGCCAAAAGTTTGCCAGGGACAATTCCAACAATCTAAAGGCACAAACAACCAAGTGGCAGTGCTCAGGCCAAGGCTTGATACCATTTGATTTTTCTAGTCCAGATTTAGCCCCTGTGGCCAAACTACAGCTAGAGCCAGCAATGTGGATACCTTGTCCTCAAGAATTTTCAAAGACAAACATCACTGACTCTCAACTGACATACAGAAAAAAAAAAGATTGAGAGTCATGACTTACTCAGGATCATGCACTATGTCAATGCCACAAACATGAGCATCACTTTAGTCCTCCAGCTCAAAAGTCAATACCTTATTATTTGGTCAGCTTTGCCTTTCCAAAATGCAGATACCTGACCATTAACCCAAGCACACTGGCTTGTTTCGCAGCCAGCCCCTTCACATTGGGTTCGGCTGCCAAGGATTCACTTTCAGCCCACATGATAAGGAGCTGATGAAGTTCTCCTTCTATTCTCTACCCATTCAAATAAACACTGAGCTGTGTTTTATTTTTAAAATAAACAAAGGCAGGCTGGACTGAAACCGTGCTAGGAATGGCCCTAATTCTGTTCTTGGCTGATCTGCCACTCGTGGAAGGTTGTACTACGCTTATAGGGAGAAATGACTTATTACTATTAGAAAAATAAACTCCTTCCTTTTATGCTTCAAATCAAGCTGCAATCTGGTCTGTGCAGAACACATTTCCCACTCCTCCTCCTCATTCTCTTCTTCCTCTACCATGGGCTTCAAACACAGAATCCAGATGCAAGCTATTTTTCCCCCAGCCGAAGGATCTGACTTTTTGGCAAGCTGTGCAAGCTGTTGTGTGGGTGGTTTAAAACTTCCCTCTGGGCCTGTCATGTGGTTAGGGCTGTCTGGGTTGCTCTGAACTTCTGGACACCATTTTCCTTTGACTCACCTTTTATTCCAGCGGAAGCTGGGACCAAGTGTGCCTAGCAAACGGGACTACACAGAATTGCACTTTGGAGCCAGGACTTGGAGGCTTTTTTTCACTCATGTTAAGTCCTTTGTCTGGGTTCACTAGACAATGCTGTCAGAAGGCAATCCCTGAAAATAGCTGTCTCCCTGACTTTGCTTTGAGCCACTTCCTACTCATTTTCTGAGCAGCTATTCCATGAAAATTCATGCTCTGTCATGTGTTACTAGTTAAGTCAGCAGCAAAGTCTATTCTGAGTCTATCAGGAAGGCCTAATCCCAGCCGTCAGGGTTGCAGTACTGCCTTTCCTCTGCTGCCAGGCTGCCTTTCTTCAGATGATGTGTAAGCAGTGTTTTGCTTCTGCATCTTGAAACATATGGATATATGGCCCCAGTGTCTCCAGAGCACCATGAGTCAGATAAGCATGCCGGAATTTTCCCCTTTTCCTTTTTTTTAATTTTAAATGAGAATAGTGTTTTGTATCTTCCTGGTTAAGAGAAGATACAACTATGGTAATTTTCCCACATCTGCCTGAGTCTGCAAGCAGTGTGCTCCAAGTTGAGCGAACCACCCTGTTCATCTCATCTGGACTCCATTTAACGTTGGCAAGCCAGAACACTGGGTAGGTCCCCATCAATATCATTTCATCAAAGACCACTGAGTGCATATTTTGTGTATGGATTCCTTAGCTGCTGTCTTCCCTATCACAGCATTACAGACAGGCTCTACAAAACAATCTCTCCACACTCAGGGTCATCTCCTCTTTAAGTCTAACTGCTTCTGAAAGTGGAAGAAATTCCTGTGTGTGTAACCTTTGTTATTTCCCGAAGAAAAGCCACTGGATAATCCAGGAGTGCAATGACAGGATGCATGGCATTGCCCAGGGAGAGTGCCCTGCACCCTGCAACAGGGATGGGAACTGTGATCCAATGCAGGGTTGCAAGTGCTTATACATTTACTATATATAATGGATCACTGACTCAGCAGTAAGGGTATTACAGGCAGATGAAAGTAGGCACAGGTTGTATTTCATGAAATACCTCTTCCCTACAATGTCCTGCCTCTAGACCCTCACAAACGTCTTCAGAAGTAAGCATAGGCTCTTTTGAGGGCACTTCAAGCCCTTAATTGGTTTTGGTCCAAAATGATTAGAGCTGGTCCTTGTGGTGCTTCCTGTGAGGAAAAAGCTTGGTTTAAAACCTCGAAACCAGAACCACAAGTGTTATATACCACCGAAGGAGCAACATCTACCTGAGCCTGCAAGCAGCATGTTTGGATGGGGTGTCCAATCCACACATTTGAAATTCATTAAGTACAATCTTGCCTGGCAGCCTCACAAAAGAGCTGAGAGAGTCACCATAAATATGACAACAGTAAAATGTTTAACTCCTTCAAATGGATTAGTCCCTTCATATGGAGACAGCTAATTTTCTGAGAGAGGCTGACAACATGCACTACAGAAACAAAAGAATCAAATTTACCAGATCACACGATCATTATAACATGAAGAAACATTGTAAATACTGGCAAACAGGCCATGACAAGTTATTCCTGCAACATGCAAGAACAGGAAAAGTTGTTATGCTTCGGAGTATCTCAGAAATCAGGGAGGTCAACTCAGGACATGAAATACAGAAATGAGGAGCTTCGACTCAAGTCATATTCAAGTGAAGCAGATAACTAACCTCAAATCTTTGCCGAGGGCTACTTAACCAGTGCCAAAACCATTTTTTAGAGCTCTGAAAATGTTCTGATTAACTTCCCCTGATGTTCAGAAAATACACTGATGTCTACTCTGCCTATCCATGAGCTTTGGGCTTCCAGGAAGACGGTTCTTCCCGGGGTATTTTTATGCAGTTCAGAAGCAAGGTGGGCTTCCAAAGGGATTTTTATTTCACTAAAGAGGCTTGCATGGTTTGGAGAACATTCAAACACACACCTGTATGCTAGACTTAAACCGTTTGGTGTCCAGTGCTTGTCTCCACTGACTGCACGGCTTTCACGTAAGAGCCCAGGCCAAAGTTTTCAGAAATAGGTTGCTCAACAGGGAGACTGGGTTTGGAGACCACTAAGCACACAGCCATTCCCTTCATATCAGCATGACCCCATAGATTGTGAATGCTTATTTCAGTGCCTTGTTTTGGACTTAGAAGCTTAACTGGAGGCATTCAGGTTTGAAATCTGGCCTCAGCTCCCTCAGTACTTCCATTTCATCACCTATGAAATGGAGG
>NW_008824359.1:5208997-5216567 GCF_000699105.1 Pygoscelis adeliae | reverse complement strand
TCCCTACAGGTATTTTATAAGGCTTAACTCATTCATGCGTGCAAAGTGTTGAGATACTTGAATGAGCAGCATCGTACCGGAACAATGTCTTATTTTGTGAATGTAACCTCCAAAATTTTTCACACCCTCTTAGGCCTTCCAATACTTCCTGCTTCCCGCCAGGTTGGGACAACTCCTTTCAGGACACTTTTGTGCCCTATCCTGGCTGTGGAAACAGCAGGCGGTGAAAGGAATAAAAATGAATAGAGGTGGGAGGAAAAGTTATCCAAATATAGCAGAACCTCAGAAAAAGTTTCAGCCGGGGTGGAGCAAGATTACAGAGGGTTTTGGGTTTTTTCTTCTCCCCTCAAAGCTGTTTACCAGTTCCCATTGACAGCAGTGGCATCGCATTCCCTGTTGACCGCACCGCTTTACAACGTGCCTGGGAGCGAGGTGTGCTGCAGGAATAGTCATCGGGGACTGTCACCACATCTCAGAGAGTGGTGGAAGAGGGGCTGCAGAGCTGCTGAGATGATTTTGTGCCTCTGCGCCCTCCCAGAGGCACAGAGGGGAAGAGGGAGGTAGCGGCTGAGGCCCTCCTGCTGCAAGTATCTCTGGCTGTTTTAAAGCTGCGTTAGCTGGTGGAGGGCTAAAGCAGCCAAAGGACAGATGGGGAGTTTGAGAAACGTGGTTTCAATCCGGTTTGTCCCTTCTGCTCGTCTTGCACTGAATGCTTCTGGGGCACAAGAGCAGCATCCCCCTAATGCCTCCCCTCGCGCAGACAACTTCTGCTCCTTCTTCCTCCTCAAACAATGTACGAGCAAGTCCGGAGCGGGAGACAGTGAGTGAATATAAGTACTTTCCCTCACCCCCCTTCCCAGCCCTGACATAATAACAAACAGCTCTCCAAAAAGCACTTAAATTTACGAACAGTTTATAAATTCACAGACGTTGATTTATAGATGTTGGCTTGACCCAATATTAGACACTTTGGTTTCTTTTCTGTTTTCAAAGTGCTGCTGTTATGGCTTGGGTTCTGAGTGCCGTCACACACCAAAAACAGCCTCCAGGTCCTCCCCGTGGGCTTCGCTTCGCCCGCAAGGACGGGCCGGGGCTGGGGCTGGGCTTCCACTCTCTTGGAGGGGTGGCTCTTCCCGTTGCTCGGCAGGACGGCTTCCAGCTGGTTAGCAAGCCGTGATGACAGGCTTTCTAGGCAGCTTCATTTCGGCTTCCTTGTCTGCAGGAATGGTGCATGAGGGATGCCCGTGCCTGTGTGTGTGGTATTCCCTGCCTGCAAGACCCCGTTACAAGCACTGAATTAACAAGGAAAAAAAAAAAAAAAAGAAAAACCCCAAAGCCTGCCTGGAGCCAGTGTTAATTAGCTAAAAGAATTACAAATGAGCAAATTTGAACTTGAGGAATGTCGAAATTGCACCCTAAAAAATCGTGGAGCTTATGAGTCCAGGCTTGTCATCCTATGGCCATGCACTGTGAACAGAAAACCCCACATGCAGACCATGCCAGCAGGTGAGACGAGGGTTAGGGACAACCGCTTTCCACTCCATGGAACTTCAAGGTCATGTCTGGCTTGGAAACCCAAAATTCGTGGTAACATATGGAGCTGTGGGCTTTGATGGGAGCCATGAAAGCCTGGCTGGGGATCACAACATGTTAAAGGGCAACTGCAACCAATTCCTCCCCACTCCCTCTACATAGACTTGCACACACAAATAAAAGATATGTTATTTACCAACCACTTCCATTTGCTTTTTTTCTGCCTCTGGGCAAATCACCCAAGTTTCTCCAGCTGTGAAAAAAGGAGTGATGGTTCAGCTTGCATCCTGACCTCAGAGCTACTGAACTAGCAGAGAGGATTGCCCTCTTCGGAGAGAAGGCACTGGGCTTGCAGGAAATCCTAATGCCGGATAAACAGTCTGCCAGAGTCAAGCAAAGAATTAGTGCATTGCCTTTGGTCGCTCATATAAATAGACATTTGCTAAAACAATGTCCCGGTGATGACTGGGTGTATGAGACATCAGCCCTTCACACCTCACGCTGCTGGTGAGTCTCTTTTCTACAGCTGCACCAGCAGCCAGCAGAAGATGTGCAGAGTAAGGGCACTAATAACTTTGCGGCCAGGCTTTGTAGGCCCTTGCTTGGGGTCTGCCTTTTCAACCTGCTCCTTACAGTATCTCAAGCTGCTCACCTTGATAAGCGTCCCCTCATTCACCCACCAACAGACACTTTGCCATCAAGAGGAAAACCTGGTGGAGTCACTTGGAGAGGTAGTGCTGTATCATTTCATAACTTTATCTTTGGGTATGGGGTCCATATTACTTTATTTTAATTTTTTTTCCTTGTACAGATCTTCTATGAAAGACTTTCACTAATAATAATTATTCTAAAAGTATAAAAGCCTGGGGTTTGCCATCAAAATAAAATTTTGCCATCAAAATAAAATTAAGAAACCAGTCTAAATTATTCTTTGAGAAATGCACATATTTTTTAGAAATGGAAAGAAAGTGATAACTTTCTTGTTTTGCTTTTAATGGAACAAAAGACCAGTTCTCACCAGGTCTTTTATATCTTAGGGACCTTTTTTCTCTTGAGAAAAAAACTACTGGGGAAACTTAACATCTAAGAACACTTGATAAATTTGTCCTGTACAAGCATGAGTTGTTTGCAGGCAATTCTGCCTCTGCATAGCCCTTCTCCATTGTTAATCCAGCCCTAGCCATGTTGTAAAGACAATCTGCTATCATGCTGCGGTTTTGTAACTGTTAACAAGCTAGAGAGTAGGCACGGGCCACCCAATGCATCTTAACTTGTGATTTAATACAGGATCTGAACTCCAGGCCACAGTTTCCTCAAGAGTCAACAGGCTTGAAACCTTCACGTTCATGGGCTCTGCCAACCAGAATTTAAATCAAATATCATCCAACCCACCTCAGGAACAGGATGATGGATCTGTGGCCAAGACAATGGACTGGAATCCAAGAGACCTGAAGGTTAAATCCAAATGCGCCGGCTCCTTCAGACTAAATATTAGACCTGCTTGAGCCCTGAAGAAACCACCCATTGGGAAGCCCAGTCTTGCCTTAACATTTATTCAGTGTGGAGAAGTGGTGGATTCACTAACGGAGCAGCATCCAATTCAGCGCTCTCTGGAGATCCAATGGACCCACAGCAAAGAGACATGGACACCAGCAGTCAAGGGCAGAGGGGCTCAGCCCAACACTTATTCAGGTGGTGTGCACCCATGTACCTTCCAGAAGGAGAAAAAAAAAAAATCCTTGTGAAAAAGTACACATAAAATAAATTACAGCAGCCCCCGTTCCTAATTGAAGTAACTCAGCTCTTCTTTTCGTGTGTGCCCGTGTTTAAATAGAAACCTGAAAGGCACAAGTTCACATTATGGACTAATAGCCTGGAAAATTTCAGTTTAAAAAACAAAGCTGGCTTTGAGTTACACAGGAGAGGCCTGAAAAAAGCATCTGAAACCACTAACTTCTATTTTTTCCTGCGCTTTTTACAACATAATATGGCTGAACGGATTTTATTTTATTTTATTTTATTTTATTTTATTTTATTTTAAAAACTTGCTTTAAAAAAATAATCAACACAAAAATCCTCTCTCCGGCCTTCATGTGCCAAGTTTCAGCCCAGGGCAAATTTTTTACAGCTGAATTATACACCCTGAAAAATAAGGGGCTTATAATGACAACATTGAGAGTCCCCTAACTATAGTGGTATGAATGGGGAGGGAGGTATAATAAGAATGGTCCATAGTGTGTAGCAGCAGCAATAAGTGAAGGAGCCCTTACTCAGCATGAGGAATTCTATATATCTTGGAAGGCTTTCATGAACCTAAACATTATTGCTAAGAAAGGAATAAACAGTTTGAACTGCTGTTGCCATTCATCCAGCGCTCACACACTGAGGAATACACAGAGTTGTTCTCTCAAAGACGGAGTGAAATATTCCAGACATAACTCTTTCTTACTTCGGGGCTGGAGACGCTTTCGAGCCGCTGTTTGAAGGCAAGCTGGAGAAACACTTTTGCTCCGGGAGAAATTTTTTTTTTTTTTTTAATAGTAATGATGATAATTGACTGCGTGCCTACAGCTCTCGGAGCTGAGCTCGCGCTCGCCGACGTGAGCAGCGTCGGCTGAGGACACAAAGGATCATTATTGGCTGGGGTGGTATCTGTAGGTGAAGTGAAACCAAAATAAGGACATTAGCAAAATGACTGCTTGCTCAGGGTGATTCAGTCTTGAAGGTGAACCAAATCTGGCAGCCCCAAAAAGGTACAGAAAACAATGCCATTTTTAAAACTGCTACTTCTAAAATCAGATCATCCAGCAAGTTGGAGGCAGAAGTGGGATTTAGGCAGGCATGGGAACTAGGGTACCTATGCCATCAGAGCCCGGGCATCTCCTTACAAACTGAGATAAAAGGTCAAAATTTCCACAGGGAGCAAATTCCTTCTCTGCACTGCCATTTTCCCTTCTTCCCTCTAAATACATCAGGTCAATCAAAGCATTGGGCTTCTGTCATTCCATAAATCTTTCATTTTAATTTCAGCACATCTGTGTATGAACAGGCACACATAATCACATTTATAAACAGCTGTACCTACACACACCTATATATTACGCATCTCCCCATTGTATTTTTATTTTTTATTACTTCACATTTGCTATATGAAGAATCATGCTAACATTAATGACAGAAATTTGCCATTTTCTGAAAGGAAAATTCAGCTGAAAAATTTTCAACTGGCTCAGTGACCATGGTCCTGTTTGACCAAAGGACATGACTTTAGCACAGGATTCTCATCTGAAAGTGGGCATCTAAAACAGGTTGGAAGAATCATGTCTTAAAAATGCACTTCCATTGCGACTGATTTCCCAAAAGCCTATGCATTATTAGCTCAGCTGTACATGTCTACTTTGTAGCCATCTAACATTAAATAAGAAAATTTCCACTCCAAAATGCCTTACTATGGTGTCCAAACCCTAACACTGCTGCTAGCTTTCCCCTCTCCCTGATTAAAAGCCACAATTATCAGTAATTGCTGGATCAAAGGACTGATCTGGATTTCCCAACATTTTCATACCAGTACGATACAATTTCAGAGTTGTCAAGACTGTAATGTAGATTAAACTTGTGTCTGTTAGCACAGAAATTAAGATTACATAAATTTTCAACCTCCCTACCATACTTCTTTCTGTATTAGTTAATGAACCGTTTCTTTTTTTAATTACTTCTGCTGTAAATCAAGCCCATGAGCATAAATTGAACTTGCAAATAAGAATTATAACAGAGAAAGTAGTTCATAGTCTTAAATTCACACTACTCAAGTAAACCCAGTCTTTAATCTCTGGAACCCATCTTGGACAAACGTTTCTAGAGTAAGTGTCAAGTTTCTGGCAGTAAATTTGGAATAACAAACAAAAACCTCAGGTGAAGAAACATTCTAAGTCCCAAAACTGCATGAGTTACAAAGTTAATGTTATTAAGAAGAATTCCTGAGCATGATATTTTTTCCATACCTGTGAAAGGACTAAAGTCTAATGAGTTTGCAAAAAGTTTAGACATGAAAATTAGTAAAAATTACGCATGTGTATAATCCTAAAAGTTTGGACATGGAAATTAGTAAAAATGACATATGTGAATAATTCTAAAAGTAATTTCCTTAAAAAAGTAGCCAAGTATTTCATTCTTAATTTTGAGATTTAACAAGACACTGGAAACCTAAAAAACAACACATCTCTTGAAAATTTTGGGGTTTACTTGGTGTCTTGTGTCTCCCCACAAGACTGTTAAAGGAAAATAAGATGGGGCAGGGGGAGGGAGAGAAGGAATTTTTATATACTATCAAAGTCTTTTCCTTTTTATGTCATATAAGCAAGTACCTTCTTTTTCCATACAGCAACATGGAGAGGTATACATCTGACATTATAGTCCACTGTAAAGCTATTTTGGTATAAATTATTTTGTATTTATATCTGTGCAGTAACCAGAAGATATGTGGCTATGAAATTATGCTATAACACTGAAAGCCTGATCTTGTAAAATTATACTGTATCGCTGATCTTCAAAATACTGGGAACTTTTTGTGGTAGAAATTTTGGGTTAAAATTTATATTTTTAATCAAAAAAATGGGGATTTCCCTTCCAAATGAAGTGGAGGGGGACATACCTGCTTTGACAAGATGTTCCAGGTTATATATAAAACAAAAACATTTTCAAAGCTTTTCAGTGAGGCCAAAATATTTTGCCTGAATGTCTGAAAAATCTTAGGAAGATGTTTTGGAAGGGAAGGAAACATTGTGAATGAAATCCTGAAAAATACTTAGAAAGATGTGGTGAACAGTACCCTGTCCACATAAAATCAAATGGAGCCCCCGCCAGCCGCAGGGACAGTTGGGCTGCAAAGAGGCTCCATGTCTGCAGAGCAAGAGCTGCTCAAAACCTCTCACAGCTTTCTCTATATTACTTTGTATTGCAGTCTAACAAGTCCCTACTGCAATAATTTCTTAAAGCTGGTGCCCAGGTCAAACTGTCCATCTTCCCCAGGCCTCCCTGAGTGACAGGTACCCTCTAATCAGACTCCAGAAAGGCAGCCAGCAGATCAAAGTCAGCTTTCATTCATCCATAGCAATAGGATGGAAAAGGAAGGTTAAATGCACGTAACCGAGTGTGTCAACAATGAAATGTCATTTTGCTAAGTCATCCATCAGGCCTTTGTGTCACAAACACTGTCATTTTGGTGGTCCACCTTGCCCTGCTTTTCCCATGGCGCTGAACATCCAATTCCTAAAAATCAGGTCTTCTCCAAGCTGCCACAAGATAAGCACCCAAAGGCACTGATCCTTTTTCACAGTCTTGGCCCCATTTTGTAGCAGTGCATGTCCCTGGTAGCTCACAGGAGCTACCTCATTTCGTTCAGCTCCTTTTCTTTACATAGGGACTTTGACTAGTCTCCTTCCTCTCCTTCACAAGAAAAGTGATTTTCCTAACGACACAGGCTAGACAGATGACAGATTGTCAGGACGCACAGCACATGTTTTCTTTAAGTGAGCTTTTTATTTGTTATTTTAAGGTTTTTTCCAGATCCCTGACACTTATTCCAAAAACTCAGGTAACCAAGACGGAGCTCAGAAACTGCAGTTATTCTTAGACTAATCAGCCAGTGATCTAAATCCACAACACTAATCTTATAATTTGGCAACACAAAGCTTAACCAGTCACATCTGGATAAGGTACTCCATGCTAACAGCCATATTTAGCCCCTCTGTTTTCAACCTGTTTACTCTGGGAAGCAAAACACTCAGGCTGTTTTATTTTGAGCACACATTAGTGAGACCTACTTGGGTGGAGAGAAGAAGAATAATGACACTCAATGAGATAGGGCTGAAGTCATAGCTGCCCTAAGAACACACAACTCCATGCTATTTTGTAACTCCATATTATTTTGTAGGATTTTGTAGACTACACTTGTCTCTTACAACCTCTTACACCCTGCAGTGAGGTGTTAAAAGATACGACTGGTATCCAACAACCACTGTTGGGTTCTCAGGTTCAG
>NW_008824359.1:5194751-5208973 GCF_000699105.1 Pygoscelis adeliae | reverse complement strand
TGTGCATGATGGTGTCACCAATAGGCTCCTGTGGCAGAAGAAAGGAAGCTCCTTCTTTTTGATTGCGCCCACGGAAGACCCTAAAAGAAACCCCTTTATGCTACCTGCTCTGTTTTTTCAACACATAATCTTGAGGGAAAACATTATTACTATTATTGTTACCATTACAGTAGAGCAAGAAGGCTGTGCCGAGACCAGGTCCCAGTTGTGCTAAGTGCTGTGCAAACAAACACATGGTGCGTTCATGCTCTAGGCAGCACAAGAGACAAAGGCAATATTATTAGCATGCCCATGAACTGAGGCACACTGAGATTATCCAACTTGCCCAAGGTCACGCAGGAAGTAAGTGGCAGAGCTGGAAATTGAACCCAGATTTCTTGAATTGCAGGCCAGGATTTTAACCACAAGGCCATCCTTCGTCTCTCTTTTTTTTTTCCCCTCCGATCTTTCTATTTTAGCACACTTTTGAAAAAAATTACTCTTAAAAATCCATTCGGCAATACTTTAGGTATGCTGTGGCCTCCACAACCGTATTTAGCACAATTATAGGCTAAAAGGAACTCTTGCAAATTATGTGCAAATAGATACGTCTTTATGTAAATCCAAGTTCTTGGAACATAAATCTACAGCCAAAAAAATACAAAGGTTTAAGCCAGGGAGGAATTAAGCTCCAAATTTTTTCCTCTTCGAAGGTTGGTAACTGAGGTACAACACTCCCCAGCTAAAGAAAGGAGAATACAGGCTAGGTGCCTGGGGAGTAGTTTTTGCCAGCTCTAATCAACCGATGATTTCACCTATAGAAATGTGAAGGTAACAGACACTTGGTCATTGTTTTAGAGGATTCTGTCACATATATGACTGTTTTTATATACAGGCATATTTTCTAAACCAGTTACTGTACCATAAGTGCAAGAATACTGAAAGCCAGGCAACTTTCTGATAGTGCACAGCCCCACAGCAGATACAGGAGCATGAGTACAGGAGGGTGATTTGGCGTTTGGCTAGGGACATTGTACAAGTTTAACCATCTGGGGAGATTGTCCGTCTACTGAAATAAATGTGCAGGCAGAGCAAGGATCCTCTCTCCCAGGTGTGCCAAATGCCTGGTCACTCCCAGACCAAAATATGGCAGCGTCTTTGTTGCTGTAATCCCAGGCACAGACCAGGAGACAAGCTACTACGTTGCTCGGCACAATGCAAGAAGCAGAGCCAGATTAAACTTATTCACCAGGATACACAAAGGTGATCCATGACAAGGACGTGGTCAGCTTTCATTAACAGAGGAGAGCTAGGTTTTGTGCTCCTGCTGCCAAGGGGAGAGTGCTCACTCTGGGTGCCACAGTCAATGCAATGTGCCTTGGCTGCAGTCCTGCCCTGGATCTGCAGCTCTGGGTGCCACACCAGTATTGTGCAGGTAGTTGTTTATAAGGTTAAATTTAGGCACAGCATCCTAATTTTTCTCAAGGAAAGTCTCACAGATTTTGTCATGAACTTGATCAAATAGATTTGGTTAAAATTATGTAACGTCTCTTCTCCTTCCCTCCTCCAGAATTCAAAAGGGAATGAACTTCTTTCTGTGGATATATTGTGCTATTCTACATAATATGGTAAGAGGAATATGAATCCATACATTTTTTCTATAAGAATAAAAGCTAGGCAAACTGGTCTGGGATGTACACTCTTTAATTTCTTATATAGCTAGGGACTGAAACAGTGAATGAATCTGTTCTCTAGTTTGGAGTCTAATGGGCCTAGGCACAACCATGCTATTCATCTTTTTTAATCTCTCAGACAGGACAGCCACATCCAAACTACGTATCAGGAACAGTCTCTGGCTTGTGCAAACTTGAGGAGGTGTTAGGTATCACCTACAGGTGCCAGGGACTGCACCTGAGTCTCCGTGCCTGAACCTCTGTCTCGGCAGTGTTAGATTTACTGGCTAGAAAGGAAACTTCTCCAAGACTATATTTAAATTCAATGTCTTCTACTCAAAATCCTCAAGCTTTGAGTGGAAAGGCTGGGACCCTTAGTCCAAATGCTGGCCACCTTCAGCCTCCCAGAACGGTTTCATTTATTTGTCTAAACAGAGCTGGGTATGGTTGGGGTGGCACCAAGGGCAACTGGGGAGAAGGAAAACCATGAGGTTAAATGGGGTATCTAGTAGGTAGAAGACAAAGATGGAGGGGCCAATAGCTCACCCCCTGCCCAGGGTACCTTTAATGCTAGACCTATACTTGAATATACATATGCTTTTCTGGGCCATGTTAGAAACTAAATGAACAGAGGGTAAATCTGGTTGGGAGTTCTGGGGGGCATTTTTATTTCAGGATCACTTGTTGGGGCCAAAAGCGGTGAGAGTGCAGGATCAGCACACATATATAGGGTAGGAAGGCTTTGCAGAGGGACCTGGACAGGCTGGATCGATGGGCCGAGGCCAACTGTATGAGATTCAACAAGACCAAGTGCCGGCTCCTGCACTTCAGCCACAACAACCCCATGCAGCGCTACAGGCTTGGGGAAGAGTGGCTGGAAAGCTGCCTGTTGGAAAAGGACCTGGGGGTGTTGGTTGACACCAGCTGAACATGAGCCGGCAGTGTGCCCAGGCGGCCAAGAAGGCCAATGGCATCCTGGCCTGTATCAGAACTAGTGTGGCCAGCAGGAGCAGGGAAGTGATCGTGCCCCTGTACTCGGCCCTGGTGAGGCCGCACCTCAAACACTGTGTTCAGTTTTGGGCCCCTCACTCCAAGAAGGACGTTGAGGTGCTGGAGCGTGTCCAGAGAAGGGCAACGAGGCTGGCGAAGGGTCTGGAGAACAAGTCTTATGAGGAGCGGCTGAGGGAACTGGGGTTGTTTAGCCTGGAGAAAAGGAGGCTCAGGGGAGACTTTATCACTTTCTGCAACTACCTGAAAGGAGGTTGTAGCGAGGTGGGGGTCGGTCTGTTCTCCCAAGGGACAAGCACTAGGACGAAAGGAAATGAACTCACGTTGCACCAGGGGAGGTTTACATTGGATACTAGGAAAAATTTCTTCACCGAAAGGGTTGTCAAGCATTGGACCAGGCTGCCCAGGGAAGTGGTTGAGTCACCATCCCTGGAGGTATGTAAAAGATGTGTAGATATGGCACTTAGGGACATGGTTTAGTGGTGAACCTGGCAGTGTTAGGTTTATGGTTGGTCTCGATGATTTTAAAGGTCTTTTCCAGCCTAAATGATTCTACAATTCTATGTTACTGAAGGGAGAAGCATGTGCTATTCCGTGCATGCTGCACGTGGCACCTGCAAAAGGGACCAAGTAAGCAATATCCAGTTCTCTTCATAACGGACATCATTCAGGAATGGCACCAGTGGCTTTAGTAAAGCAATCCAACCCTGTAATATGATAACCATTGGCAGTACTTGGCCTCTGTGTGAACACAGGCAAATGCTGCAGAGTTTCATTTCAGAATAAGCCAGCAGCAGGCAGGAGCACCAGCAGTGCTGGCTCAGCACTTCCACCAGGACTGGCGCAACTTGCTATAACTCATTCCTTCTGGGCTCTTTTTTAAAGTGCCATCTGGGACTGTGCTGCTAAGCTGTCCTCCGAACAACAACACTGTTAATAATAATAACAATATTCAGGTCTTACAAGGCATTTTTCACCTTTAGATCTCAAAGCGATTTACAATGGAAAGCTTTGGAGGGCTTTAAGAATAGATTATACAGACATCTGTCAGGAATAAACCAGATTTCCTGACCCTGCCACAAAGCAGGGGAATAGTTCGATGCTCTTTCTAGCCCAGAATTTCTATGATTACCCCCATTTTGTACAAAGAGGACTTTGACTCATGGAGTAGAAAGATGACCTCAGTGGATCACACAGCTACTGCTTTGAAGCCCCCATGGCAGCCCAAGACATTATAAATGATAAAAGAAAAGAATTTAAGCTCTCCCCATCCTAACACTGTGACCAGCAGTCGTGGGTGGTCTCTGTGGAAACGCACCAGTATACCTCAGATGATTGGGTAATAATAAAAAATATTACACAGATAACATTTCCAATGGTAGGAAACCATATGTTCCGTTGAAACCTTGAAGAAGGCCATAACTCAATAGTAAAGATAGGATTCATCCTTCAAGATGGGGATGAGTAGCCCTCCATCTCCCTCCACTGACAAAGGAGGGCTGGAGCAAGTAACTAGACTAGACACTTGACTTTTTGGTCGCTGATGTTAGATGAGAGACACTGCAGCCAGCCTGGCATCAGGGAGCAGGATATTCTCATGGTTTGTTTGCAGAAAGAGAGCTCCCGTGAGCACCCACACATCTCAAAGGGCTCATTTCAAAGTCAGGCTTAAATGACTCTGAAAGAACAGTTTGTCTGCAGCATAAACATCAGGACAGACTAAAACTGCTGTCACATAAATTAATTAGCAAGAGAGTTTAAAAAATTCATCTTGGCAATGGAGGAGTGGAGAGTGTGACAGCAGCCTATGCATTGCTTGTGACAATTTTGTCACAGTGACACCCTGGTGGTCTTCAGCTGCAACTGGAATAAGAGAACCAGATCTCAGTGCACCCCAGAAAACTACACTTTCCAGGTGAGGGGCAGTTGGTCGACCTTTAGCTGCTGAGAAAGGTCCCCAGGGATCCACTAAATGCGTAACAGTGAAGAGGCCATTGTCAGGTTTAAAGGTTTATAATATTCTGTCGCAGTTTGCTTTCTTTTTTGTAACCAAGAACTTAACTCTTTTGCTTAACTACAACAAAACTCGACTGGTTTAAGTTTATCTGGTGTCTAAAGTGGTCTCAAGTACATAACACAGCCACTGAGCCTCCTCAGGAGCAAGAGGTCCAAGAACATTGGAGGTGCAAACCTGCCCTGTGGAGACTCTGCAATGCAATACATATTTAGTGGTCCTCAGGGACTGGAATTTCTTTACAAACCTCAGTCCAAGAAGCAAAATCAGCAAGTGCCAAGAAAAAGAGGAGCCATCCTCAAGCCAGGCACGACCTCGTGTTATTTTGCAAGGGACACGTAAAAGTGAAGAAAATGAGAACATTCTGAACCACAGGAATAAACTCCTCATTGTCACAGTTCACGGTTGGAGTTTAGTCACCATAAATGCACTTTCATACCTGTATTCATAGAGAAGCACCTAAAAGGCCCCTGGGACAGGCAAACAGCAGCACAGACCTTAGCTGAATGGCTGCCCCATGCAGATGCTACAATTTTAAGAATTCCTTTATGAAATGGAAATTAATATTTTAAACTATTTTTTCCTTATGAGTATTTTTATTAACTTTTAAATTTTCATTTGAATTTGCTATGCTTTTTTTTCTTGTTTTCTCATTACAGGAAATATCAAAACAAGAAATCTCAACCTATTCAGTTCTGCAGACCCTTCTTCTAGTTTTGGAGAAGTTTTCAATAAAAACATTCAGTGCTCAGTAAATATTTGGTTTGGTGCACTTTTTTTTTTCTTTTCCCCAGGGAAAATCTTGACTTGTGACAAAAGCCCACCTTTTGTGGAAATCACATTTTGGTGGAAAATTTTTACTGCGGAAATGAAAGCTGTAAACAGCATGTAATTCAGGAATCGGATGAAGATAAATTCAATGGCCTGATTTTTAGTTTCTTGTGTTTCGGAGTGAGGCAGGGATCCAGGTTCCACCATGCCAGCACGGCTGCAGGGTTGAATGCTCATCAAAGCAGTTGCCTTTGGGGCTTTCACGAGATCAGGCTTTTACTCAGTGAGAGCTACAGGTCTTCAGAGGGAGCAGCAACGCCACAGGAACAGCCTCATTTCAGCATCTACCTCAAGGAAAACCAAGAATATGGAGGGACTTAAGAATTTTAAGAAGAAGCTAACACAAAACTAGTCCTGATTTTCACCCCACATACAGGAAAAAGATGTTCAGGCATAGTTTAAAGTTTTATACCAGTTTAAAAAAAAAAAAAAAATCCACGTGAACTTGTTCACTCATCACCCTGAATAAAAAAGGGCAAACTCTCCCCATTCCATGAAGCTATTCTTGGCCACTGTGAGCTAAAAAGCAGGGAGGGCAGTTTAAAGGGGGCAAATACAATTAATGTTCCCATTTTTGCCATATTTCTGGGCCCAGGGGACAAATCAGGAAACTTTTGCAAAGTGGGTTGCATGTTAGAAAACCGTTTCACTCCCTTTTTATATTTTTTTATTTTATTTTTTTGCCCAGCAGTATGATGTGTTAACAATTTTGTTGGTTTAACAGTTCACACTTCCAGCAAATTTATCCATTGGCACATGGGGGTTTTATGCATTTAACAGTTTTCTTCATTAAAGTGGGTTCCACTGTGTCTTAAAAATTGTTTTCCTTAGACTGTGTGTTTGTTATTTTATATGGTGTGACTGAAAAGCAGGCCAAAAGTTTGGCCTTGGAAAATGCACACTGCAGAGAGGAGCCCAGTGCAGGCAGCAGGATTAGCCTCCCTCAAAGCCCAGCACATATTCTTTTAAGAACTGCTGATTGCACTTTGAAGCTTTCTCCCCTAATTGCTGGGAGATTCTTAATTTGTCCTGAGCTTGGGAAAACGAATTGCAGATGTACGTGCTGCAATCAAAACCCTCTCTGCGCAGGACTTTTGCACACTGTTGTTGAGATGGCCTTCATCCCCTTCTGCAGCGCCCTTGAACCACCTGTTTTTTACAGAAACAGTGCCAGCATTTTAATTCTTTTTTTATTTATTTTGAAGGGAGAGCAGGGGCTGGGGAAAGGGAGAGGGTGGCTGTTATTTCTACAGAAGCAGGACTGGTTCTTAGAGGCGTAAGAGACACCCAGGTGTTTTCACAGCGAGCCCTGTGCAGGGCCCTTTTGGAGACGAACTCGATTCCTGTTTGCCAAACTACACTTTCAAGAGGTGTCAGATATCGAGAACCTGTTTCAAACGCCAAGCCAAGCAACGGAGGGGAAAAAAAAACCAAGGGGAGGGAGGAGGGGAGAAGGGGGACGTGGGGAAAAAGGAAAAGGGGAAAATGTTCCTCCTCAAAGAAAAAGATAGTTGTTCCAACTTGGCTGTTTCTTTTTAAATAATTAGTTAAGCAGTGCATAAAAACAGGTAAGTCTGTTCTGCATTGCTCATAGCCTTGGCAGGCCCCGTCCTTCCCGGAGTTAGAGGAATTTCTGTGAACCACCGCTGCACAGGAGAAGGGAGGGGATTTGTATCACCGTGACCTAAGGCAACCCAGCTTGTAAGGTTAACCATAATTTTTTAAACTAACATGACCTCTGTTAACCCCTCCACTCCAATCTTAAAAAAAAAGAAAGGAAGACAGAGAAACATGTTTACAAAACCACTAGAAGGAGAAAGGGGCAAGACGCTGAGAGTCTTGTTCCTTCGCTATCCCCTCCATCCCTCCATCCATCCCTCACCTGTTCCTTTGTCCCCATGTGTCCACACCAGTAACTGGTGTTTACTGGGTCTTGATGCAGCACGTCTAGGGACTTTGCTTTTTCTAATGAGTCATGGAATCATAAAATTAAGCTATTCTGGGAAGCCAGAAAAATTCGGTTCCATGTGTGTATTTGGGGCTTTGCAGGAATGTTCATGTCTGGATGTCTGAGTCACATGCTCTCACGGTAAACGTGATACATCCTCTTTTTAATGACACCATTGGCTTGCTTTATTTATTTTATTTCCCTCTACTCATCCCTCTCTCCTTATTCTGCAGAAGAACGCAGGCCATTTCCTCCAGCTGGGATGCCAGGTTAACCCAACTCAGGCACCCTTTGCCCTTCCCTCTTCTATAACCGTCTTAAATCAAGTAACCAAAGCTAATGCCAGCACGGCCCCGGGCCAGCTGGAGGTGGCATGGGGCCATGGTATATGGTGTAGTCAGCTTTCGTGTCAACATTTGGATGCTGAGTTCATCTTAACCAGAATATGCCAAGCTCAAAGGAATCTGAGTCTGCCTCAGAAAATACATATGCAATACGCAGCCCACACAAAGACGCTGGCTCAGAAAGGACACTTAGTTATTTCTGGTCTCAAAATTTTCCTTATGGCTTACTCCCACCTACATTCGTTTCTGGTCACTCAGATACAGATGTGGCATGGGCAAAAAGGGTGTAGGTATGATATGTAGAGACCTGACCTCATCTCCCACTGATGCACAGGCTGCAAATACTGCCTAACTGCTCTTGAATGCCCCCCTCCTCCGTGCTCCACTAGCTCACATGGTAGACACAAACGTCTGATTTTTATACGGGACTGCAATCAGACCATTCTTAAAATGTCTTTTCTTTGAAACAGTTCCTTCCCTGCTTAAACAAGCATAAAGAAGCACTCCTGCTTATAATTATTAAGCATGGAAAATCTACCAATTAAGTAAAGTTAATACACAAATTAAGGAGCCAGATTCTCAAGTGGTATGAGCTGGCAGAGGTTCAAGACTTCATTGGAAAAATAGGCCTGAACTACCATTCATCGAATATGTAGTCCAGCCCTCCATCCTAGAATGAGCTCATGTACAATTAGTTGTTTATATACATATATATTTGCAGTCCTGTTTGGGTGCAGTGAGCATGGGAAATACCAGATCTACCACATCTACCAGCAGGTGTGCTGAGCTCGGCTTTCCCCAGACCCACTGCTTGGGCAGTATTTATACAGCACAGTATAAAATGGCTACTGTAGCTGTCTATTCTGCGTGGTTGCCCTTCCCAAATGGTTCCTATAGTCCATGAGAAGTCACGCTACTTTCAAGGATGAAGCTGAGCATCCAGTTTCAGCACCTACCCCGAATGGTGCTTTCTGGAAGTAACTCCATCTCCACTAAATAACAAGGAGACCTGCATCCTTATGAAGGCACTTAATTAAACAATTTAAACATATTCCACTCACCTAGCAACTACAGCCAGTAATACAAAAGGGAAGTGCACATCTGAGAGCCTGCTTTTCAACCAATTGGAAATAGCATGTAAGTTGTGCTAGAGGTAGCAATCATCTCAGAGAAAGGACTGGGGTTTAGGTGTGATCTCAATATCTTGAGCTATGAGGACCCATGGGCTTCAAGGAAGGGAGGGGGATTGTAAAGGCCTTGTGAATATCATCACTATGCTTTTTCTGTATGTGCCAAGATGGACCCATACTGGATGGCTGAACAATCTGAAAGCAACTGTGGTTAGATGTAGAGCAGCCAGCTGGGAGAGGGTTTTGGCCTTTGTCAAGTCTTGAGCTGTGTCTTGGGAATTGTCTGGGTGAGTAATAGTTGGCCTAAGCCCTGCTGGGACTCTCCTGATAATTTAGAATTATAACCAGTCAAGCCTTAGTGAAAAGGGTCAGGCCTTAATACAGAAGTAGTATATCAGGTCACAGCTAAAATATCCCAGTAGGTCCCACTGAACCACCTTGTAAGACAGTTCCAAGGATGGAGGTCCAGCCGGTTCATCTGTACTTGCATGTCAGCAACTCGTTTCATTGACCATGTGCTTATGATTTAATTGTCTGATTTCTGGAAGAAAAGAAAACAAAACATTGGAGACTCATTTCCTAAACTAAGCAAGGAGGAAGAGAAACTGCTGATGGAGAAGAGCAAACGTCTCACGCTGAGGAACCCAGTTCCTCTAAAAAGACATCACTGGCACATGTGTATTTGTGCAAGTCTTCCTATTCCCACCCTTCCTCCAACCTGCTTTTTCCTATGCTGAAGATGTTTGGAAAATACTGTAATTCTGATTGTTCACAAATATTTAGTGTCCCGGAGTTTGAATGAATCTCTGCTGCTTTTACAAATTTGCTTTAAGTTGAGAAACATAAACAATTTAGTAACATTTTCTACCTCATTCCAAGAGTTGCCATCTAAGATTCACTTACAATGTTGATTTAAGGTGGTCTTCTGCAGTGGGGAATTGACTTCAGCATCTTAACTGATGATGAGCCACAAGGCATCTCTGAGGCATCTATGTTAACAGAGAAAAGAGTTCTTCAGGCTGTCTACACCCAAAAAAGGCCAGAGCCTGGCTTCTGATGCAGTTAATGGAAAGAATACTGAAGTTCAGCATCTATCAGAATATGGCTCCCCAGTCTCCTCGAAAAGAAAAGTTCTGCTAAAGAAGTTTCACCCAGGTCTACCCAGATTTGCACTGGTTTTCAATGTTTATTTTTTAGTTATTCCCAAGCACTATTCACATTCTTATCCTATAGTTTGTGGGCTCCCTAAGAACTGGTGACTGAAGGAATGAAAGTGATGTGCACCAAGCAAGGGGCTGGGAGACCTGAGAACAGAACTAGGGGTCAGATTCCCATTTCTGGGCCACATCCTCTACTACACTGTCTTCTGCCTTCTAACTTTCTCCTAAAATTTCTACTTAATTCACATTCTTGTTTCTTGACATAGTGCCTTGAGAAGGTTTTCTCAGCCAGAATGGAGAGCAGTGCATGTAAGAGATTCATTTGGTCTTAAAACTATTGCTGTAATGAAAAAATATCTTCTTTTCCTCCCTGGCCTGGAACACCTTGAGATTACATCAGAGTCACAAGGGAAATGAGAAAGATCTGGGTCATCTTTCCTCATTCTCCCTTTTTCTACTTTTCTGGCTGATGAGTTGGAGGCCTGATGATTTAGGTGAAACATCCAATATGAACGAGAATATGTTGGGATTCTCGTACTTATCCTCAGGCTCCAAATTGACAAGCAAAGAGTACTGTAATTTGTTCTAGGCCTTAATTTGGATTTATACCGCATGTGCACATTTTGTGATTTCTTTTATTCACTAAAAGGACATAAAATAAGATTTAGATAACTTTAAAAGTACCCAAAACATTAACTGTTCAAAACTTTAAGAGCTTTTCTGAAGCTGCTGAAATTATTTAAAATTCCTAATAGAATTTAAATTGGCCTTCTATAATCCCTGCAAAAGCAGGCCACAGATACCAGTAACTGGGCATCTGAAATGGTGGTCTAATTTGAGGCAGGTTTTTCTTTGCCCCAATGAGATATTTGGAAACCAGTGTGATGGATATCACAGAAGGGACTACAGGAGTGTGAAGTATTCACTCTCTGACCCTGAAATAAATGAAACCTGATGTTATGCATCAGAGGAAACCAATCAGTCGCAGCAGCCGAAGCACACAGAATAATTCAGGGACAATTATATCCATCACAGAGCTTTGTTTTCCTCTATAACACCAAGCATAGAGCCTTCTACTGACCCCATCAGACTTCTTCACCCTGGTCAACCCCCCCTTTTCTGGTTGCCACTCTTATCTCAAAGCCTTGAGCTCCATCCCACTGTACTCCACACAACTTTTCTACAAGTCCTGCAAGCCCTCCTTCCAGTCTCTTCCCTCATTATGCTGGCAGGATCCTCACCATCAGATTAAGGTGAATTACTGTGAGGCTGCTTCCTTCCCCTGTGCTCTGTATGACACTAGGATGGTGAGTATTTAAAGCATAGTAATTACAACCTTTCAGCTCTTCCACACGACACTGAAATGGACTCCATATGGGAGGTGCAGCTGGTGAGAAAATCACGGTCTTCCATTGTAGCTCTGGGCTGGGTTATGGTGGTCAGTGCAGAGGCACTCTGGAAAAACCAAGCGCCTCAATCTTAGTAAGTCTCTACTGAATAGCTGAGCAGCCCCAAAATGAGATTTTCGGACACGTTTGCCAAACTTGGATGGATTTTCACCAGAACTGCCAAAGCCAAAATCTGACTTCAGGGCATCCCAGTCCTCCTGTTCCAAATTTTTGCTTCACAGACCGAGTCTACTAGAGGTTCAACAAAATAGCTGTTTAGATTTTTTTTTCAAGACAGCATAACAATGTCTTTCTAGAGACATTACTCTAGGAATATTTTTGGCTAAAATTTTGCAAAACAGCTCTGCTTATGGAGAGAAACCAGTGATGCTATGTATACCACTGAGTGCAGGGTATTGTGTTAGAGCATGTCAATCAAACTAAACTTCATTGGCCGATATTTCCATTTGAGTTTGGTTCAGTTCATATTTCATATTGCTGGATCATAATGCTTAATTTTAAGTCTGAAATTTATGCACAGACACAAGAAAGGTTGAGGCCAGGTGTCACACTGAGACTTGGAAAATGTCCAGTAGGAAGCTGTGCAGCAGACTTTCTGGGTGACATTGGGTATGTCAGTCAATCCAGGTCTCTGTGTCCACCTGTATTAAGGAGGATGTATTATTTTTCTCCTATTTCATATCTGCCTTTTCTTTTGAAATTCTAATTTCTGAAGCAGAAACTGCCTCTTTCAGTGTGTTATCCAGTGAATACAGAGAGTTTCCAATCCCATTTGAGGTCCCAAGATGCTGCTGTTAAAGAACTGGGAATAATAAAAATTCCCACTGAATTAAGTGGTGGCAGGAGGAAGCAGCCCCTATGAAAACCTAATAAAAATCAAGCTCTGATTCATCAGAACGGAACTCCAATTTATGAAAAATGCAAAGGAAGGACATTGATCCCCCTGCACAGGAAAGGCAATTGGCAAAACCAAACAATTTCAGCTCACATTCAGCAGAAGCAAAGAAATAAATCTGCATACCCGCTAATGTGATTCCTCTGAATGAACTTGAGCCCAACAGTAGCATATAGGCAGAAGCCTACATCCAAAAATAGAAACCTCTTGGAATCCACAGCTCATCTGGACAGGATTAGGGAAACGCTCCCTGAACATTTAGTGAGTGACATGTCAGAAAAGAATTGAACCAATTTGCAGCAGTCCTGGAACGTCCCAAACACAGTAGCTCTGAAAACAATGGGATAAGAAGGAATTAATTGTCCACTGCAGCATAAAGCAACTATTTCAGGCAACAATATCAGTGACATTAATGACTGCAACACTATCTTTGGGTAGCTCTGAAGGCTGTTAAAAACTGTGGTTGGCCCATGGGTACAATGCTGAAATTGTACCCAACTGAAATTTTTTTCACTGATTTCACAGTTTCAGGGGAGATTAGTCAGATTTGCCTCTGACTTGTTTTTTGGTCACCCTGAAGCAGAACAATGCATAACATGTTGACAGTGAGGTTTGCTGTGGGGAAATTAGGGTTTTCTTTCAATGGGGTAGCTGGAGGGGAAAGGAGAGAGAATTGTCAATACAACTGAGTAATTTGAGTCAAAAAGCTCCTGAAAAAGTCACTCAGATATGTTGGGGCCAAGATTTAAACACTGAGATAGACTGAAGTAGCCAGTGCCTGTAAAGAATCATAGAATTTGCCCTCTTTCCAAGGCATAATGCAAGCTCACTGCCCACATCCCAGCTGACATGAATCAGAGAAAGTACTTGGAGGAGCAGGACTGCACAACTTGGTAGAGAAACACTGTTATATCGGTGTTATTCTTTCAGAAATTATCTTCTGTTTAAGTAGAGCGTACATGAAAAAGGAACTTTTCATATGATATAAGTATTGTTTCAACAAGGTGTTATTTGGCAGCTGTGTATCAACATGAAATAACGAACTTCAACCCCTCTGCCCTCCAACCTCTGTCTTCAGGAGAAAGGCAAGCATCACAGCCTTGCTTTTGAAGGAAACAAAACACACAGGAGCCACATTCGCAGCACTCAGGTCACTGGGAATGAATGTGGTATAAATGCTTAGAAAGGACAGATGAAAATATCTGGGATATATTTGATCCCAAGTGGTAAAATAACCTTCCGGATCACATCAAGTGGCCAAGCTGGGGTCTTAAGTCTCCACCTCCACCCTGCTGGAGAGGTTACAACCACTCCACCCCGATTCCAGTTAAAATCCGGCCAGATTTATCTTGGTCCCTGGTATTTTTAGATTGTATGGTCTTACCAAGAAGTCTTTGAAACAGACATTGAACAGAGTTACTCCTGGCTTATGTCAAAGCAGGGAAGATTCATCCCCTAAGAGATCCTCTTGCTCTTTTAAGCTTGTTTTGCTCTGGCTCTGGACAAGGAGCCAAATGCAGTGAGACCAAGAGTTTAGAATGATAAAGAGAATATCCAGAGTTTTCATAATGGGGATTAGGAGCAACCAGAGACTTTTTAAGGGGATAAAATTCATTTAATTAGTAAAATGGGTGAGGGCTGCCACATTTCAGATACCAAAAAGAAAACTGAAGTGCAAGGCAGCACTATGTGAGCCCCCACCTCAAAATTGGGGTTTGGATCCAGGTACCTACAATTGCAGTAACAACCTTCCGGATGCGGACCTACCAGGCTGCAAAATATCATCACTAACTCATGAGAGTTTTCCTCAGAGAAAAACAATCCTTCCTTA
>NW_008824359.1:5191841-5194707 GCF_000699105.1 Pygoscelis adeliae | reverse complement strand
CAGACATACTGAGTCATTGTCTGTGTTTCCCTACCTGACAATCTGCACATTGAGGTTTTTTAACATTTGAACAAAACTTTACAGCAAGTTAGAGGTTTTAAATGTGTTACATTCTTGTAATTTTTAAAAATAAAAATAGGTGGCTAAGTGGAGAAAGAAAGGCCTCTTAATTCTCCCAAAGAAGAAAAGACTGCATTGTGAGCCCAGCTTTTATTAGATACCCGGGACTCCTTGTAGAGGATGGTAGACCTAGATGTGCCAACTGTGCAAAGGCTTCAGCCAGCATTCCTGACTTAGAAGACATCAGAAACACTACACCCCACATCACCGGTTTGTTGTAGTATGGATGCTCTGATGTCTAATGCAGGATTAGTTCACACGCATCCTCAGTGCAATTGAGTTTAACAGCCAGTCAACATGAGATACAATCCCTTTGGAAACCAGGCTTAACTAGTGCAGGTACTTGTGGAGTGACTAGTCTTAATGCAAATAATTGGACAAATAGATGCAGGTTATTGTTCCTAGAATGCTCTCAGGAATTCCAAAAAAGACCATCGAGTATACAGCAGAAGGAATAACATTTTCAAATCAAGCAAGATGCTTTTCAGGAATATGTATTTCAATTACTGAACTCAATTACAGGGGTAAACGCCACAGCTGGTCTTATACCTATTGATCCAAATACCCTTAAAATATACAAATATGACTATGAAGTCAACGTAATTCCACTGAATCACTGTAAGACTTTTAAGATACACGTAAGTCTCTGACGAGCCAGATAAAGCAGCCACAGCAAACACAAAAGATTGTTACAAACACATCAGAGCTTTGAGTAATCGCTTCCTCCCTAGCATGAATAAGAGGTCACTAGATATCCATACAAAAGGTGCAATGCATCATTTCTCCCATGGAAGACAGGCAGACACCCCAGGGCTTAATTATGCATAACACTATTTGACAAACAGTTGAAATATTTTGAAGTATAGTGTTTCTATGAAAAAATTTCAAGAGAGTTGTTCTTATCTTCTTATTCTTTGTAGTCAACTTAGAACTCAGAGTGGGAAAAATATAACCTTCAGCGGAGACTGCAGGTTTGATATAAATGACTAGTGCAATGGATTATTTGTTACAGTTTTGCTTCATGTCCAAAGATCTTCCATGATTAGTGGATAAACCCTCAGACATATGCCATATGGGAAAGGTATCCATCTTGTAAAAAAAGAAACTACTCTGGTATTGATTTTGAGGGGGAGATTTAGTTTCCCAATTAGAAGTACATCCTTTAGTATCCCAGTCCCAACAGGTCTTCAGCTGACCAGGCCCTACAAAGCTTAGCTCACAAAATGTGATTTTTGCTCAAAAAATGGCACTCTGGAGATGGTCTCATCTTGGGAATTTCCATGTATCCTCCGCTCTAAGATTCACAAGAGGAACTGTTTGTTTTAAGATGAATCATGTCGTGTTTTTATGTTTTGTGACACTTAAAAATATTTTGTTTCCGCCTGGCAGTGAAGTCAGCCACTTACTATTATTAAACATCATGCTGCGTTATTCCCCCTTTTAGTGATGACCTCAGTGGAGCCCTTACCGAATCCAGCTTTACACTCTCAGATCTTACATAGATACTACCGGTACGTCTCCCATTTGTAATATCCCTGGTTAACAGCTGCAGTTGAAAGTCTATGCTAATATGTTGGATTTACTTGTCCTCTCTAGCTGATTCCAGCCTTGTGGTTTATGGGTTGCCTTTGTGGTTTGCTAAAGGTCAGGCCCTGGATGGCTCTAAATTTTCTTAAGTGGAATTCAAACACCACAGATGAGTATGTGTTCAAAGTAGTTGTCCTGGGTGGTATGGATTCAGATTTGGTTACTCGTTCGCAGGATTGAAGCCTCTCCTCTTCTTTGGGCAATGATCAGACATAGGTGTCCTTACTATGCAGTGCACTGTCCTCTACCATCTTTTGCTCAGATCCCAACTGTCTCCAAAATTTCAGGCTCATGCTAGACCCCGAGTTGCATTCGAAATTGCGCACCCCCCACCCCCACCACTTCCCCAAGCTGATGCCAAGATGCTGATCCCTGCCTTTGGCTTGACTCAATAACTGTAATTCTCACTCTCTTTTTGCTGGCTTTCAGGCAGAGACTGCATCAGCCATAATTCAAAATTGCGAACAGATGACTAGATTACTTACTTGAACTGTACTCAATCATTACATCACCCTTGTACTGAAAATCACAGCACTGGCTCCCCATATGATTTTGCATCCACTTTAGGGTTTGGCTCCAGAGCTACTGGACTTACTCACTTGCTCCAGCTTACCTAAAAGAGCTGCTTGTGCCTTGTAGACATCCTCAGACTCTGAGATCAGTCGGTGCCGATTTATTGATCATTCCAACGGTCTGACTAAAAACTGCTGGTGTTGAAGCCTTGGCTCCTCCAAATGTATTTTGTGGAAATCCCTGCAACTTTCGTCCAAGGAGGGGGAGGGAAAGGAGGGGAAAATAAATCTGTTAAACTGTCCAAACACAAAGAGAAAACATTTTCTTCAAGCTGACAACAGTTTGGCCTCAGCAAAGGGAGAGCTCAGGGTTTTTTTTTCTCTTTCTTTCATGAAACCCTTTAGGTGTAATCTTTGCATTCAGAAATTTCCCTGACTCAGGCATTGCTGTGGTTGCTAGACAGGGTACAGATAAGAGCAGCGAGGAGCCGCAGGACTGTGGTAGGCAAGTCAGCATGCCCAACCATGGGGGATAAGCCCCCAGGATGCCCGGTGTGGCTCCTGTCTCCCCATGACAGCCAGCCCCAGGCTGGGATGCTCAGACCCTCTTGGCACCTCCGGCACAGCCAAGACTTGGCAGAGGAGTT